>NC_056725.1:692948528-693071028 GCF_019279795.1 Protopterus annectens
ACTCGATCAGAGGAGGTTAGAAATGATTGGGAATAGAGACTGGATAAGCAATTCACAAAGGTATAATAAGACAACATATTAGCTCCCAAATATGCAACAAAATATCGAAATTTTAGTATTTTTGCTTGGAAGGGTTTGCATAGGTATTTTTATACCCCAAGCAGACTCCAAAGCATTTTTCCTCTGGTAGATGGCAAATGTTGGAGATGTGATGGGAAGGAAAGAGGTAACTGGAACATAAGTTTTAAGAGTGTAGTGAGTTGGCAAACTTTAAAACTTTCCCACAGAGTAGTTTGTCAGACATTATGGGTGAGGAAATGAGTGTAACTAAGTATTTTTTTTAGTTGGGATACAGGATTTCGATTGTCTAGACATAGTAAGGCCTTATTGAGTTTAATTCTGGTGGCTGCCAAAAAGGCAATTACTAGAATGAAATGAAATTGTAAACTAGTCACATATGAAATAGCAAATATTGTAACTGAGAAAAAAAGAACTGGAGATGGTATCTTTAAAAAAGGATAGGAGAAAATTACATAGCAAAATGGCAGGAATTGACCAACTTATGTAATATTAGATTGATTGTATTGTGCAGAAGAATACATGTGATGTATAATGTCTGTAGCTGTGAACATACTAATATACTTTGTTTTCTTATATATAAATTTGTTTGCCTGTGTCACAAGTCTTTGCCTTGAGGCAACTGTTTAATCATAATTCCAAATCTACAAAGCTTTTAACACAGAGACTAAGGCAGAAAAAGTAGAAAGAACCATACTTAAAGGGACCCAAAATCTGAAAACCAGGATATATATTAGAAATTCTGAAACACTTCTATGTAAATTTGTATGTGAAAAACAGGCATGTGAGAAGAAAGTTGAATTATATATGTGAAAGAAAAAACGTTTGCATTAGAAGAGAGTGAAAGGCAAGACTGGCTGAGGAAGATAGCTGATAAAGAAATAAATGAGTTCTGAAAGAGGCAGGCTGCAGACAAATCACTGGGTTCAGATGAGATTCCAATAGAAGTATGGAAAATGTTAGAAGAAAAAAATGATATTATAATACCTAATTAATATGCAAGTACACTACCTGTATTTTATCTCATTTAAACCACCTGTATTGTCTGGATAACCTACCTGTTGTGATAATGTTATCACGAACGCCAGCCTCCATCTTCCAGGTCTGCTCTTTTCTCCCACCTCACCCACTCTTGACTGTTAATTTTACCATTTAGAGTAAATCCCTGACATCATCTTTATCACTCCATATTTAAAATGATTTCTGTTTTGACCCCAAAATTACTCTTTCCTTTCCTAAACCTCTGGCTAAAACTATAGTATATTCCCTCCTTCCCAGTGAATTGAAGCTCCCCATATCTGTAGAGAAAAGGAAAAAAAAAGAACAAACACGAAAGGCCAATTTTCCTTTAGATTATAGCTTGACTGTTTGCCTTACAACTAACTGTACCCTGCCACTGAAACTTGATTGTACTGGCTGATTGTTTGTTTTTTCTTGTACTATCCTCCGTCCCAGGTGTAGCCCTACACCCACCCCCCATATCATTACTTTTATAGCTAACCACAGTTTTCCTCCCATGTCAACTCCTCCCCTTCCTGTACCCAAGCTAAGTCACAGCCTAATCAAAACTCACATTTAACTCCTCACAGTCTACTTGTACTACACCCATGTCTCAATACTTCTCATCTCATTGCTTTCTACAACCGCTTCCTTGACTCTCAACCTACTCTCTCTCATCGTTCTATCATCACCTAACTATAAGTCCTCTCTCCCACTCTAACATGCCAGACTTAATCATTACTATCCTCCTCCTACTTCCACTGCTCCTCTTACTCATGATTACATCACCTCTCACACTCCTAACCCCTATCCATATATCCCCCACTTACCCTCACTCAAACAACTTTTGTTACCCTCAGCAGCCCATAGTCATCTCTGCATCTATCCTTCCCATGACTGCACTGTACCCTAAAATAAAAATCCCTCCCTCTAACCTTCTTACATCAAAGTATAAAACAAAATACTTCCATAACTACCCACAAAAAATTAAACCATACTATTTTCGAAGTTCCCTGCTCTTATCAGGAGACATGCATCCAAATCCTGGTCCTACTTCTAACTCTACCATTCCACAAAATACAACCCCCAGTTCTAACCAACCATATACATCAAAAAAGCAAATTTCCTTCTATTCTATCAGTACTGGAAGTATCTTTAACAAACTTAAGCCAATTTCATGCATGAGTATCTCTTCATACTCCAGATATTATCTCCATAACTGAAATTTGGCTTAAACCCCAAAACTCAGATAAAGACTTTCTCCCTCCAGGCTACAACATACTTCGCCATGGCCACTTAAAGAAAAAAGGTGGAGGTGTTTGCCATAGTCTACTCAAACAACCTCACTCTCTCCCATCCTAAACAACCAATTCTCTCCTGTTCACCTGCTGAAATACTGGTGGCTAACTTCAAACCCAACAACTATACCCCTATCACAGTAGTAGCCATATATATTCCACCAGGGGACAACATTCCTCTAATGGAAAATATACTCTCTTATCTCTCCCAAAACTTCCCTAATGAAACTGTCCTTCCTGGGGACGTAAACATTAATTGGCTGAACCTTAATAATCCAAACTCACCACATCACATAAATCTCCATGGATTTTCGCAATCTCTAAACCTACCCATACTAATAACTCTCATTCTTCAAACTCCTTGATTGAGTGGATACTTCTTTTCAATCCCAGTGAATACCATAATCCGGAAACTCTGAGTGATCACGCACTTATAAAAGTTCTTCGATAAACCACCCATCTCACTAAACCACACCAGCTTATCACCTGCCATAAGCTTACCAACTTTAACCCTGATACATTTCGAATCTGTCTCTCTAGAGTTAACTGGAATTTCCTTATACAGCTCCCACTAGATGATACAGTAACTGCCTTCAACTCAACCTTCCTTAACATATTAAATTTTCTAGCTCCACCCAGAAAAGTTCAGATAAAAGCAAACATTTTTCCCTGCTATCTAAATCCACCCGTATCCTTATGAAAACCTGAGATAGGGCTTGGAAAATATGGATACAATCTAAGCTACCAGCTGACTTGCAAAAGTACAAAGAACTTAGAAATCAAACAAAAAAAACTCATCAACAAAGACAAAAAAGATTTATATTATAATCCCCCCAAAACACTAAAATCTAACCTAGAAAAATTCTGGAATGCCATAAACCAGATACTACATCCAGGCAACCCAACTTTACCAAACCCATGTCCCGACAAGTCACCTGATGAAACTGCCAATACTTTCAACACCCATTATATTGAATCAATTTCCAAACTTTTTGACCCCAGTCTCTCTAACAATAAAACTTCTAACCTCCCTATATCCCCTCAACCGTTAACTTAGTCAACTCCTTCTCTCTTAACCTGTTCCCACTAACTATATCAAAACTCTACTCTCAAAGCTCAAACCATGCTGCCTTTCTGCAGACAACATTCCTTCCTGTTTTCTCCAAATTGCTGCATACTCCCGTGCTATATCAGTATCTATCCTAATAAATTACTCCATATCTAAGTCTGAAGTGCCATCTATCTGGAAACAATTCTACACTCTTCCTATTCATAAAGAAGGTAACTCCACAGAAATCTCTAACTTCAGACCTATCGCTATCCTCTCCCCCCTCTCTAAAGTCCTTGCGAAATGTAAACACAAACAAGTTATGCATCATCTCTCACAGGAAAATCTGCTCACTCCTACACAGCATGGCTTCCATCCCAAACATAAGTACAACAACAGCTCTACTATCCATCCTCAACACCATAACCCTAGCCAAAGATGATCAAGTCTTATCTTGCATATTCCTTGATCTCTCAAAGGCTTTTGACACCGTCTCACACTCTTTTCTACTTAAACTTACTGATCTAAATTTCTCCCCTGATACAATTGCATGGTTCTCTGTCTCTCTGATAGGCAACAGTTAGTCAGATGGGACTCTGCACTATCTACCCCCCTCTCAATAAGAACAGGTGTCCCCCAAGGATTCATTCTTGGACCTCTACCTTTTAATATCTTCACCAACTCACTTCTCTCCTCTTGTCCCCAGTCTAACATTGTCCAATACGCAGATGACTCTACAGTCATCACTATCGCTAATTACCCCTCAGAATTTCTAGCAAATACCCAGATATCTTTCATTTCAATGGAAATGTGGCTCACTAACAATTAGCTCATCTTCAACCCTAAAGCAAAATTGCTACTCTTTCTACCTAAATTTACGAACTGCATTAAACTATCCTTCTCCATTAGGTCCCTTAACAATACTCCTATAGAAGTTGAAACTAACACAAAACTGCTTAGTATTATCATTGATCACCAACTAAAATTCGATCTTAACATTAACAACTGTATAAAGAAAACTCACCAAAAGCTAGGACTCCTGTACAGGAATAATAAATTCCTCACTACCGAAGCTAGGATCTCTCTTACCCATGCTTACCCTCCTACCCTGCTTAACCTACTACTCCCAAATACTGATAAATCTCAACTCCTCCCTACTTAACAAATTACAATCAACATATCGCAAGATAGCTAAAGTTGCAGCTCAACAAACATATAAATCTCACCACTGTGTCTCCCTAAAATACATGAACTGGCTTGAACTACCTCACTTGTTCTTACAATCTCAACTCCAAATCATACACTCTTCAGCCTGGCTTCTGTCTGAGTTTATCCACCCTCATCACCCACTATTCCCCCACCAGACTTCTCCATAATGCAACACAAGACCTATTAAACATCTGCAAACCTAAATCCAGAACAGGGTGTAACCTATATAGCTACCACCTCTCTATTGTATGGAACAAACTCTTAATACTTAACTTGAATAAGATACATTCTATACTCTTTGTAACCACCTAATATTTAGCTTTACTCTGCTCACTGAATCCTAACTAGCAAACTTTCTATTTATCTTCCTAAGCTTTTGCTATACTCTGTTTACTTAATCTTATATTAGCAAATTTACTTAACTGTAACATATTGCATACTATACTTTTGTTGTCGTTATCCTTTTATTTGTAGTATTATTTAAATTGTTAAAAATGTATGCGACCTGAAGCTGCTTAATACCTCTAGTTCTAGGTTAATTGCTTTGTACATATTTTTGGAGCTTTTCTCCACAAGCCTCGGCTGAAAATGGGCTTGTGCTCAGTCAGACACTCCTGGTCAACAAATGTAAAATAAAATAAATAAATAAATGTGTCAGTGATATGTAAAATGGAGGTAAGATTGCACTAAAAGAACTTGCATAGCTGAATTTCACCTGCATTGGTCAAAAGTTCACAAGAATCAAAGTTAAATCTATGTAAGGTAATCTGCAAATAACTTATTTTGTTAAGTTCTAGTGTGCATTGTTTTGTAGTCTTGAATCTGCTGGAAAGTTATCCCCACCCCCACTCACCCACACTCTCAGCCCTTTTACTGCTGAAGGTGAAGCTACATTAACACTTCAGCATGGTTCATTCTTATCAGTGTTATATATCCCTGGAAAGACATTGAAAACCCCATAACTATGTAATTTGATTCTGTGACTTGAGACAAGTATTTAGGGTTTAGACACCGTGTCTTTTTTATCCATGAACATCCTACCTCACTGATTGTTTATGGTGGTAAACCATCTGAGGGGGTTCTTTCTGCTCCATTTGCTCCACTCACTTCGCTCCCCTACCCTTCCCCCATATCCCACCCTCCCCTAGCACCTATACTTTTATCCTAAGCAGACCACATTCCTATGAACCAATTATATATAACTCTACCTTGTCCAGACCCACATTTCATGCACACCTTACTTTCTTTTAATTAGCCAAACTTATCTACTTACACTTAACCTTAAAACATCATACCCTACACCAGTAATATACCCATCTTTTCCAGTACTGAGGTACTAATCTCCTTTTTGAACTTCAATATATCAAAAAGAATTTGCATAATAGTAATGTATATTCCACCAGGTAACAATATACCAGTGCTCGAAAATATTTTATCCTGGACACCCCAAACAATAAACCTTGAAACAATACTCTTAGGAGACATAAATATAGATTAGCAAACCATGTCTTCCGACACCCCCACAAATAGTATAAAGATGTATGTTTTTCCTCAGGTTATCAATGCTCCAACAAGACACAGCAAAAATCTTCCCTGCCAATCTACCTTAGATTGGATTCTAGTATCAATTACCCCTCCACTGGTACACTGTCTAGCTCCCTGAGCAATCATCTGCCAGCTTACTCCCTTAGAACAAACTCCCACCAACTAAGAGTACACACTATAAAATCAGTTAGGAACTCAATTAATTTTTGTCAGCATAAATTCAGCAATCTTCTACAGGAAATAGACTGGATACCACTCAAACCTGGTTCAAGGCTCCTGAGAGCACCCCAGCGCTACCAGGCTATACCTCGTATCATGCTTTTTGGCCCCAAAACTCAGGCCAAACCAAAAAGGGAGGGGGAGTGTCCATATTCATCAAGGACACCCACACCTCCAGGTTAGTGGCAACACATGAAGCATCAGAGACCATCCAGGTGCAACTAACCGTAGGCAAAACTGCTATACAACTGGTAGCATGTTACAGACCACCCTCCCAATCTCAGGAACCCCATTCAGCCTTCCTGAAGACATTGGAGGATATGAATGTCTCACCAAACACCATCATATTGGGAGACTTCAACTACCCTAACATAGACTGGGTGCATTATTCTAGCCCTAACACCCTAGCCCAAAGGTTCCTGGAATTCATAAATTCAAATGCAATGGAACAGCTAGTCACCTCTCCCACAAGAGGAGATAATATACTAGACCTGATCATCACAAACATGGGGACAAAGTGCTCCACACCGGAAGTATACCCCTCACTAGTGAGATCAGACCATCTAATCACCCTGGATATACATATCCCACCTCCACCCCCAACACAAAAGACTACAGTGAAAAACTTCTCAGAAGCCAACTTTACACTTCTTAAGACTGAGATGGTATCCTTTAAGCCCACTGGGCCAGTGGAAACCACATCCCACAATGCTGAATCCTTCACAAATGCTTTCTACGGACATCTCCAAGAATGCATGGATCATGCAATCCCAAATAAAACCAAGACCCTCTCCACCAAGGGCAGGCGTCCTGCCTGGTGGACCCCAGCCATAAACAAATTTTATAACAAAAGGAGGAAGCTACTGCACGTCAGAGCAAAATCCCATAAAGAGAAGGCATCTCTGATCAGCACTAGTAGAAAGCTACGTTCTCTCATAAAAACATCCAACGCCAACTTTGAGAGAAAAATCGTTATGGACACTAAAGATAGTCCATAAGGACTTCTTCTGCTATGTTAGAAACCTGGGCAGAAACCCTCAGATATGCTCAGAGTTAGTTCACAATGACAAAAAATACACTGAACCCACAGATATTGCCAACATTCTGGCAGACAGGTTCAGTACAAATTTCTCCCCTCCCTCACCCCCAAAAGAGGAAATACTTATCCCAGCTGAATGTAACCTCCCTGTCATCTCAGATGTCCAGGTGAGAACCGCCCTCAGCAAAGCTAAAAACACAGCATCAATGGGACCTGACGGTATCCCGGGTTGCGTGCTACGTGAACTCCAAGAGGAGCTAAACCCGCACATAAAAATGCTATTTAACCTTAGCCTTACTACAGGATATGTACCTGAACACTGGCTTACAGCAACAGTGGTCCCACTCCACAAAGGAGGCACCTCTACAGACCCTGGTAACTACTGCCCCATAAGCTTAACCAGTCTGCTCTGCAAAGCTATGGAAAGAATGATTATGGAACTCATAAACAGAGACATTGGGGACCTACAGACACTTGATCCCACCCAGTTCGTCTTTGTAAAGGGCAGATCCTGCCTTTTGAACCTGGTTGACTTTTTCGAAACAGTCACTAGAGCCATTGACGAGGGCAAAGCAGTCCATACAGCCTACCTGGACTTGGCTAAAGCTTTTGACACAATACCCCACTCAGGCATCATAGATAAGCTCAACAGCGTAAATGTAAATCCATATGTCACAAGATGGGTTGCAAACTGGCTAAAGGATAGAACCCATAAAGTCAAAATCGCTGGAGCCATGTCAGACTCAAAGCCAGTCACAAGTGGTGTCCCACAGGGCTCTGTCCTGGGAACCCTCTTGTTCGGCATTTATTTCTTAGATGTGAAAGCAAACATGGGAGGGTTGTGGCTGACAAAGTTCACAGATGACTGCAAACTAGGCACCATAGTCGATACACCAGCTGACACATACATCCTACAGAAAGGCCTCACTGAAACGGACAACTGGTGCCCAGAATCATGGCCTTAAAATAATGCCAAAAAATGTATAGTCATCCCCTTTGGGAAAAACAAAGTACCCACAAATTATCACATAGACAGTAACCCACTCAGTATGGAAAAAGTAATCAGAGACCTGGGGACCCAAGTCGATAGTGACCTCTCATTTCACACCCGCGTTGCCAACGTGGTTAGAAAGACTTTCTACCTTGCCCACCTTATCATGAAGGGATTCACACCCAGATCAAAGGAGGTCATTGTACCCCTGTACTCCTCCCTTATCAGGCCCATGATTGAGTCCAGTGCCCCATTTGGTATGTACCTCACCCAGCACTTGCAACAGCTGGAGAGACCCCAAAAGTACCTCACCAAGAGGATCAAGGGTCTCCAACATATGTCATATGCTGCCAGATTAAAGAAACTCCAGCTCTATTCAGTAGCATACCACCTACTCAGAGGTGATTTGTGCCTGATGTACAAGGCCATGTCCAATCAGGAATTGATGGACATACTCCACCTCAAAAAATCCAAATCCATCAGAATCACGAGAGCTAAAGATTTAAACCTCAGCACAAATATGAATAGGACATGCTGGAGGGACAGATTTATAACTCAGAGGCTTCCCATACTCTGGAACAGAATCCCAGTTCATGTTAGGTAGAGCCCCTCACTGACTCTCTTCAAGAGAAATCTTGACGAGTGGATGGGAGATTGTAGGTTTACCCCAGGGGTCATCTCTGTGTCACTACTAGACAGAGGCACAGTAAACTAATTCTATTATGTAAGGGGGTCTTCACTGTGTCACTACTAGACAGAGGCACAGTATTCTAAATCTATTCTGTACACTTTTGTACCATTACATGGGGTGGCAAAAGCCACATCACTATGGCTAGGCTTATAAATGCTCCAGGGCAGATAGCCTAGTACTAAACTATGAAACTATAAGCTGTAATTTTTTTTTGTCAGAATTTCAACTGCTTGTTTGAGAGAAGAGACTTTGGCTTCAACATAAGCCACTCAGTAAATGGTACTCAGGATTCTTGTGTTTAAAAAGACATCCAGTCACTAATATCTAGTATGAAGTATGTATTACTTAAAATTGGAAAACTGGATATCAAACTAGAAAGTTTCAAAGAAGAGATTATAATGAAAATAGAACATTAGAAATTCTTATGAAACAACCAAGTGCACAAATCAGCACTATGGAAGAAGCTTTAAATCATTATGAAGGGAGAATAACTGAAGATGAGTCTCAGGCTGAACTTATTTTAAAATAAAAATAACTGTCTCTTAGATTAAGCTAATGATTTAGAAAATAAACTGAGATGAAATAACATTAGAATTTATGGTATACCTGAAAAGTAACCTAGCTTCATGAAACATTAACTCTACCTGAAACTTTATTTTTTGGAATTGAAAAGGCAGATAGATCCCTGAAAGCAAACTCGCCATCATGTTTAATTACAGTTAAGTTTATGTTCAGCTTAGAAAAAGATCAAGTATTTAAAACTGCACAGTCCAGCCCACCTATTAAAATATGCGAACATGTAGTTAGATTTGACAATCATTATTACAGTAAAGTAATGAGTAAAAGAAAATCCTTCTTACCACTGATAAAGAAACTTGAAACAAAACAGTATTAAAGCCACTTTGGTGTTTCCTGCAAACATCAAAATATTTCTTTCTGAAGAAACTAAAATATTTGACACACTGCATGTAGCATCTACTTTTGCTAATAACCATAAAATCCTTAATATTACTGAAGAAATGGAGTGGAGCAATGTATCCTTCACGAGACAGAGGGAGCTGAATTCCTGGAAAACTGCTTCTAAAATTAAAAAGCTTTAAAACAAGTGACTGATTCTCTGAAACAATAGATTTACCAACTTAAGCAAAAAATTTGTATTGAATTTTAAGCTACAAAACACATTATGTATTTATATTTTAAGCTAAAACATTTTTCATGATGAGGAATATAAATTGTTAGTGTTACTGTTACTCTATTTACACTGAAAAACATAATATATTTCCTGCAATTAAACGTACAAGTGTATTTCTAAATACTACTTGTAAGTGAATATCATTAAATTATAAGCAATAGAACTGGTAACTTCAAGAGTTTATATGTTAAGAATTGCATTTTATTTAACTTTGCTTAGTATGTGCAGTGCTGGGTTAACTGAATGTCAGATCAAAGTAATATGGTAATTAGAAGTGTTAAACTGCTGGTGGTTTTGTTTTCTTTGTTCCTGTATAACACACTCCTTTCATGTGTCATTTATGAAGCAATTAACACTAAAAAAAAACTTGAGCTCAAAAGAATGTTCCAATTGTGTGAGTGTTGGTTTCTTGCTTGCTCTGCTTCCCGCTTTCAGCTCTTCTGAAGAAAATCTAGGTAAAAATTCATCACTGATGAGTGAAAACAGAAGACAGCTGTATTTTTTTTAAGTATACAAGTGCGAAATCTACTCAAAATAACATATTTTTTTCTTTTCTTAGAAGTTAAGAATTGGTAAAACAAAAGCTATAGTAATGTTTTATACTGAACTGTTGCTGACATATAATCTGCTTATACTTTTCTGACTGTTAATATCTTATGCTTTAGAGTTATTAACTCTAATTGTACATATTAATATAAAGAAAAGTTAGATGTTAGTTGCTGGTTAGAACAGTTTAAAAGAATTAAGAAAAAATGAAAAACAGAGGAAATTGGAAGCTGCTGTGAGTTGTCATTTCACATGCTGTAATCAAATTCTAATATCAGGATGTGAAGCTTAAATCAGAACAGCAGTTAAAATGGCTAAACACACATTGAAATTAAACAGAAATTCTTTTATATACATAGTTAAGATTGCTTATAATACTAGAAAAAAGAAGAGTAAATACCTTATGAATAATATGCATATGAACAATGAATGAAATGTCTAATATGAAAGAATAAAAGAGAAGTATCAGTAAGTTAAGAAATATGTACACATACTGTAACTTCTAATAGAGAGCTGATGATCAAATAGCTCTTTGATGGGAGACTTTAGAAATGCAAGGTATATAGAATAAGATAGAATATTAGTGGGGGTTATAAGACAGAAAAATATATTTAAATAACAAAATGCTTATAAGGATAGGTATTACATGTACCTGCGTATGGCAGAAATGTACAAGATCTCATAGAATTTAAATAGAAAATCATATAAAAATATTTGAATTTAATCTGAAAGATGAAATTTGAAGCTTGATCATGTAAACGTTTGCATATGGTATGTTATTAGATTAACTAAGACTACCTGAAATAACTCAGTTCATAAGTCAGACCTGAAATTCGAATGTTATATTGCTGAATCAGTATATCCATTTTGAAAGAAAGTAAAGTAGATTTAAAAATATGTTTGAACCCAGAAAGGGAGAATGGGATTTAAATTAAGCACATTGTACCTTTTGAATGCAATATAGACTGCAAATATTTTTTTTTACTCCAACTCCAAAGAAATAGCAAGACATTCTGTTTGACTTCAGTAATGTATATATATTTATGAAGTACTTTAAATATTTTGATATTTGCCATATGAGAGTGTTGCACAATTCTGAGATATAGATACTTGTACTTTAAAAATTAATTCAGAGCTTTTGTTAGATCTATAAAATGTGTACATCTTTTAGAATAATATATATATATATATATATATATATATATATATATATATATATATATATACACACACACACACACACACGCACGCACGCACACGTACACACTGATTTTCCTTTTGTAAATAGTTTAGTATGGATAAGATAGATTACTTGACATTTGTTAGTTTACAGATCTCTTCAGGTCCCACTCATTTCTACTTGTGTAGAGATTGTTATAATGTTGAATGAGCAAATAATTTAGGAATATTTAATGGATAACTATGCTACTGTTACATAAATAGGTGTATAGTACACTATTTGCTGAATTATTTAAGATTTATGATTAATAAAAGTGGATTATTAAACTTATGTAGTAATGAGGGATTATTTTTAAATGGCATAATATATAACTAAATTATCTTATTTTTGACTTGTATAATATGTTATTTGTACATCTCAATAACTTCTACTTTTTGATGATTTTTTTAGGTATTGGTAGGTAGATAGTATAGTAGTTTGTCTATTAAGTAGCGAAACTAGGAACTTTGGTATCTATGGTAGATTGCATTTTTTTACCAATATATACAGTTACGGTTGTAGGCTTGTTCTTGTTTTGTTATTTACAAGTTTAGTAGTTTAGTTTGTGGAAAAGAATTAAAAAATGTATAATGTTAAGATAGTATTGGAGGACTGCATTAGAGTCATATATATAATTAATATGGTGGATAAATGTGTCATATCTTTTCAAAGAAAACTTTTTAAATACAGAGTATGGATATTTTTAATATATTATCTGTAAATGTATTAAATAATGGCAACAAAAGGAAATCATTAATGAGGTCTCTAAAATTAGATAGAGAAATTGTGCAAAAGATTAGGATTAGTCCAGATAAAATCACTTTTTCTAGCAGATCTAGGAGATTCGCTCACTGCTACCCTCCCTGTGGGAGGAATAAATACACCTTGTTGAACCTACTTAACTGAATAAACTACTGGAAAATTCAACAAGGCGTCTTTATTTTTTCCATGAGGAGGTTATCAGAGAGGGAGAGAGAGAGGGTCTCCTAGATCTGTTAGCTAAAGTGATTTTATCTGGATCAATCTTTTGTGCTCTGTTACTTATTAATGTTATAACCCTCTTGGTCACAGGTGGGACACCAGACTTCACTCAAGCCATCTGGATTACCTCTGTTTTTTTTAAATTAAATAGAGGAGAGATTACATTCTTTGCAAGAGACTCGCTTGATAAATATACCGCATTCAAATAATCTGGGTTATGAAATGTTATCTGCTTCTTTTAACAAAAAGAAGAGAGAAACTCCTATACTTTGGAGAAAATCTGCTGTAATGCCTAAGGTCATGGAATCCATTAATGATCCCAAAAGAATATATACATTTGTAATAATTAAATATAATGGCAAACTCTATATACTATCTAATTTTTACTGGAACAGGTGCAAGAGTGGCTAAAGATCAATTAAACTTACTTCAAAATCATTGGGAAGGTAGTTTAATTTTAGCTGGGGACTTTAACTGCATATCTAGTATAGAAGATACAAGTGTACAGAGTAAAGCTGAAATACTGGTATCAGTTAAAGCACTAAACAGATATATTAAAATATTTAGTTGATATAGTAAAAGCAGAAAATAAGTAATTGTTCTTCACTCATTATTCTTATGTGCATGGGACGCAAACAGCAGTTGATCCTGTCTGTACAGATTTGCTTAATAAAGTGAATCATTTGAAAGCAATTCCTTATTCTTTATTTGATAATAAAGCATTAAGTATTAATATTTTAATAGATATAAGGAAATTTCAGATTATTTATAGAATCCCAGTATATATGATGAAATTAAAAGAATATAACAGTTACTTTAAGGAACAAACTGAGATTTTTTTTTATCTTTGAATGATAATGGTCAGGTTAGTAAAGTCGTACTATGACATTTCATCAAAACACATATTAAAGAAAGAATGGGAAGATGGGCTAGTAATAAAATGAAAGAATGGGATAAAGAGTTGTTAGAAATACAAGATGAAATGCACAACAAACAAATTAGATAAAACTTTAAGTCATTAAAAAATTAAAGACAAAATATCAATCACTTATAATGCATAAAGTGGAGAGAGCTTTAGAAAAAATTGCACATTCATGTGAAAACTTAAAAAAATCTATGTAGCATAGCTAATAGAAGTAAGATGTTAAGCAAACATACGCAAATCAATAATATCCAAAATTTTTATGCTAATACACTTCAGATATAGAGGAAATGCTTAATATTTATAAACTAATTCCATGAGAATTTTAATAAAAATAATTATCCTGATTACAACATTGACAAGTATTTAAAGAAAATGTTACTAATAAACTTAATGACCAATACATATCTCTTTTGAATAAGCCTATTACCCTAATAGAAGTTAAAAAAGCTTTTAAAAAGGAAAAATGGCAAAGCTTCTGGGTTTAAATATGGAATTATATAGTCTGATTCCATTATTTTTTTTAGAATTGCTGAGTGAGGTTTTCAAGATAATTCAGAGTGACAAAATAATTAATCCCTCATGGAAATTTTCTATAATCTCACCTTTACTTAAACAAGGAATGATAATAAGTTAGTTTCCTTATATAGGCCCATTTCATTATTAAATATAGACTATAACATGTTTACTTCCATGTTTGCTACAAGAATAAGAGATATAGTAGATTAAAGCCTTTTTGATCTCAATCAATTATTGTCAGTAACTTAATGTATAATAATATAAAAAGGTACAAACTATCTTAGATTTAGCAAAAGGAATCACAAGAAATTGGTCCTAATTAACTTGGATAGCAAGAAAGCTTTTGATTCTGTAGATTGGAACTACTACTTTAAAACCTTAGCTTTTTGCATTTCCCAAAATAATTTACTGGAATATGAAAAAAACCTGTATAGAGACTCCATAGCATTGGTTAAAACTGGATCTTAACATTTTTCAAGGATTCACTTTAAACAAAGGCACAAAGCAAGGCTGTCCCTGTCCCCTCTACTATTTGTATTCGTTATTGAACACTTGGCTAGTAGCATAAAATGCAATGAAAAAATGATGGATTCTCAGTAAACAAGTACTGTCAATCGAAAATACAGCTTTTTGCAGATGATATTTTACTAACTCTAGGAGATTTAAATTATCCAATCAAATAATAGAGGAAACTGAAACATTTTAAGAAGTACTGTTGCTGTAAGTTTATAATAAAATTGAAACTTTAGTATTAAAATCAATTTCTAAAATAGTAAGCTTAAATATAATTGAGAAGACTGAAATATAAAATCTAAAAATCAATCAAGATGTAAGACTAATAATTTTGGAAAAAATAATTAGTGTTACTGCTTATTAAAAATGGATTTTTTTTTACTTTTGAGAAAATCTTAGTACTTAATAAAGATATTAAATTACACAAGATTATATATTATATTCAGTAGCTTTAATGCCTGACAGTAAGCTTTAAAGAAAATGGAAACAAATGTTAACTTCATTCTTAAGGTATCCTAAAAATGCTGAGAATTGCTTATAGAGATCATATATGATTATTGCAGTATGGTGGGATTAGCTTTCCATGCACATAATCTTATTCTATTGCTGCAGATTTTAACTTTATTATACTTTGTGTAGACTACCCGCGGTGGTGGTGCTGTGGTAGTGTTGTCGCCTCACAGTAAGACGCTGTCCGGTTCGATTCTCAGCTAGAGCGTCTTCTGCGTGGAGACATGTGTGAATGGGCGTACCTTCGTTGAAGGTTGTGCGTCAGGCCTAGCAAGCCGGTACGTAAAAATCAACTGCCAATCATTAGCAGGCTGGAGTTCCGCTGTGGTGACCCTTAACCGGGAAAAGCCGAAAGACACAAACATACTTTGTGTAGACTCTGCCTACACTAGTAAATGGAAAATGATCCAGAAGCAGATTATACTAAATTTTCATAAGTTTATCAAATATGATGAATTAGAAATATTTAAAAATCAATTCATTTGGTTTATAAAATTTACATTAGAAGGAAGTTCATTTCACTCTTTTGACTCTGCATATATGAAATCATTTATTAAAAAACTTAAATAGTTTTTAAAACTCTATCAATATCAAAATGGGAAAAATTGTGCTTTACCATTGCACATTCCTCTAAATTTATGGAAACTCAGATCAATGTTAAATTGAATTTTACTAAAAAAAGAATGGATTAGTATTATGGTCTGATTGCTTTGAAAAAAGAAAACTTCAGTCCCCACATTAATGAAAGATTGTAAGTTGGATGAATCTGTTAATTAGTGAATATCATCCTACAGTAAGAAAATAAATGAATTTGTAGGTAATATAAGTGAAGAGGAACAGAACACTATTCCCCCAGAATATGGATATATGAATGCTATCATTGAAGATAAATTGATCTGCAAAGGAACCCTGTCCACATTATACAAGTTAATTATAAACAATTTTGATGCAAAAGTCTGGAACTTATTAGATAGTAGTGGATTGAGGACTTAATACATGGTAAGAATAAAACTATGTTACTTAAATCAGTCAAACTTCAAGTTATCCTGGAAAGTTTTTATGTGGGAAAAAATACATACATATATATATATATATATATATATATATATATATATATATATATATATATATATATTTATATATAAAATATGCATAGAATGTTTGTTACTCCGGATAAAATCTCAAAGTTTATTAAAAAGATGTCTTCAGTTTGTTAATGTAAAGTTGTAAAAGCTGATTGGATGCACATGTTTATGGGATATGAAAAACTGAATGTATATTGGGAAGAGAAAAGTGTGTTTTTAAGGGGTTATGGTCTGATAATTGCTCTTTAACTAGATCTTTAATACTAATGAATGTTCCACTTTATCTGTTAAATCCAAACAACAAAAAAACTTCTGAAGACTACTGGCAGTAACTAGAAAAGTTATTGCAAACAATTGGAAATAGAACTCCGTTCCTACATGCAAAGAATTTTTAAATTTAAAAGCAATACTATGTAAAACTGGAAAATAATTGATCAGAATAAGATCCATAAGTTATACTAAGACTTTTAGCAGTTGGGATATCCTTGAAATATTGCTGTAATGTGTTAATTGTAGAAGATTGCCTTGATTCAATGTATTCCTAACCTTGTATAACAGAAAGTGATGTTGAATTCATTCCTTTCTGTGTATATATTGTAAATATAGGTTCATAGGTTCATACTAGGCTATCTGCCCGAGGGCATTTACAACTCCCATCCATTAGTCAAGATTTCTCTTGAACAAGGCTTGTGGCTGATGATGATAGATTTTTTTGAGGTGAAGCATATTCATCAAATCTGGGTTTGACATGGCCTTGTATGTTAGGCAAAGGTCACCTTGAGACCCTTTATCCTTTTTGAGGTGAGGAACTTTTGGCCTCCTTTGGCTCTCCAGCGTGTCGGGTCAGTCAGGATTCCGAATGGGGCATTGTGTACTCAATCATTGGTCTGATGAGTGATGAGTAAAGGAGACTATGACCCTCCTTGATCTAGATGAGAATCCCACGGCGGGGACACCATCAGGTCCCATGGATGCTGTGTTTTTCTTTCCTCCTAGGTTTCTAAATTAGCTAAAAGTCTGCCTTATTCTTCCTCTTGTTTCTTTTAGCTTTTTTCTTTTCTATGATTTTCTTTTGATTTTTTGCTTTTTTTCTCTTTTTTTTACTTTTAGTGATCAAGGGTGTCTTACCTTTTTAGATTTTGCTCTATCTTGTAGCTTCCTCCTTTTAATCTTTGTTGTTTGTTTATTGGGGTCCTCCCACCACCAGGAGGAGACCTTGTGGTTGGTAGTCTTTGTTTTGTTTTTGTTGGGATTTTGCCTTCCTGCAGTGCTGGTGCAGGCTATAGAAGGCATTTGTAAAATGATTTCGGCTAAATTTATACACATTTTCTTAAAAAAGACCTAGACTGTCTGAACAAAAATGGGTCAGAGAGCTCACAGGAGACTGGGAGCAAAAAGCAGGAACTGAATGCATGCTTCTCTTTGGGCTTAACACAGGTAAGAAATTAGTTGGTTTACTAATTGTTCCCAGCATGTATTTAGAAGACTATAATAGCCTTACTGCCCTTAATTTTGCCACTGGCAAAAAGTTGCAAAAACATTGAAAAACTGGTGCAGCTTTCAGTGGTCACATTAGAGCATTTGAAACTGTAAACCACAACAAATTTATTCAAAACCTGCATTTCCTCAGCTTTACCAGAAACAGAGTTGACTAGTTCAGAAGTGCCTCAAACTTTACTTTAATTATTAAATCAGGCAAAATGATTAATCAAGAATGGAGATTCTTTACATAACTATAGAAGGCCTTGTTGTCTTTAGTATCTGCTGCAATTCTGTTTTCATAGCTAGCTTTAGAGGAGTTGATGAGGGATCTCAACTTTTTTTTGAGGCTGATAAAGGAGTTTTTCTAGTCTTGGGACTTCACCTTATGCTGCATCAGTTTTCTCCTTCTGTTGTAGTGTTTGTTTATGGCAGGGGACCACCAGATTGGCTTCCTTTTTTTGGGAGGAGAGTGTCTTGGTTCTGATGGGTATGGTGAGATCCATGTATTTGTGTACATGTTCTTACAGTGCATTGTTATATGATTCAGCGGACATGCAATTATTCTCCATTTTCATGGGTGCCATGAAGTTAGCGACCTCTGTTTTCAGGAGTCCAAAGTTAGCTTTGGAGAAGTTTTTCATGGTGGTTACCTTTGCGAGGGGTGGGGTGGGGAAGGTATGTGGATTTCCAAGGTGATTAGTTTGTGGTCGGATCTAACCAGGGAGGAGTTGACTATTGGTGTAGAGCAGCGGTCGCCCATGTTAGTAATGACTAGGTCAAGGATGTTGCTACCTCTGGTGGGGGTAAGAATGAGTTGGTCCAGAGCATTGGAATTAATGAATTCCAGGAAACGTTGGGAAAGTGTATTGGTACATGAGTAGTTTTTCCCAGTTAATGGAGGGGTAGTTGAAATCACCCAGTATAAGAGTGTTAGGTTGGACCCTAATAATCTGCAGGGTGCATAGGAACGTGGAGTGTGAGTCTTGGGACATGGTTGGGGACCTATAGTAGGCTACGACCTGAATTGCTGTCTTACCCAATGTTAGCTGCACCTGAAGTGTCTCTGATGCGTTATGTTGGGCTACTGGTCTGGAGGTGTGCACATCCTTAATGAATATGGAAACACTGATGCCTTTGGAGCTACGTTCCACTAGTAGTCTTCTCTTCCCTTTCTAAAATAAAAAATAAAATAGCAGCAAGAAAGAAAAAGTAAAGGGCTCTCCCTGACAAACACAGTCCAACTTACCTGCTAACAGGCACCCCATTGCTGTGCCTGACTCTTTTTTTTTCATCACTCCTCCTTCATGCTTCTGGTTGAACCCGCTCCATTCACCCTTGGTATGCTCGGGCTCACTCCGCTCTCCTACCCTACTACCATTCCCACCCACCCCCACTTCATTTACATTTATAGTTGATTTAACCACGCCTACCAAACCATACACCAATCGCACACCTCTTCCTCCACACTTCTCCCACTCAGCTACATGCCTATCTCACACACAACCATCTTCATTACCACCACACTCCATCCCTCCCTCTTTGATTAGTCCCACCTCATCTCCATTCCCGACTGTACACCCTTCCATTAAGCATTCCTCCTACCACTAATAACATCAACATCCTACCTTAAATAACCTGAATCACATCATAACTCTCATAGTTCATTTATTGTCTTCAAACTCCCACAGACCTACCTATACACCTACCTCCTCTCATTAAATACTATACAGCTGTGTCTCTTCTATTCAACATCTTTCTCCTCACATTTACTCTCTACCTCCCAAGACTATCATTTCATACAACCTTTCTGCTTCCCCCACCCTCCCCTTCTACATCATCCCACATTACCTCCCCTCCCCAGCTATACTGCAATCTTTTCTAACCTTTATAGAACTGATGTAACCCTACAAAAGAAACTGATCCTGTCCTCCACACAACAAAGCCTCCCCTGTTACTTATGTCCACAAATACTTCCATACCCCAAAAAAGAATCGCCTACCTCACACTTTTCCTATTCTCTGTAATCTAATCCTGTGTAGTGATATACATCCTATCCCCAGCCCTGCCCCCCTCAGAATCCCCCTAACTCCACACAATCCCTAAAATGAACCACAATTAACCTCCAAAGCATTAGAAATAAAATCCCTTGCCTGCATACATGGTTGAGTCAACATAACCAGATTTTACTGCCATCGCTGAAACATGGCTAAAACCATATATTAAAGATTCTGAATTTCTACCCCCAGACTACTCCAGCCTCAGGGCTGACAGACTTCAAAAAAAGGGTGGAGGCATCACCTTACTATTCCCAAGCACCTTTACAGTAATTCCTTATTCTAAACCAAGTCCCCTCTTCTCCAATGCAGAATTGCTTGTTACCTTCCTAAAACTTAACCACTGCAAAAGCCTTTGCATCATAGTTGTATTCATTCTCCCGAGGCAACAGTACTCCTATTTTAGAAGAAATTCTTGCCTGGGCAATCAACAACATACAAAATTAAACTATTATTCCAGGTGACGTCAACATTAACTCGTTAAATATCTCCAATAATGACCCCTCTACTAATATCAACCTTCCCATTTATGCTCAACTAATTTCTGACATTACCAGACCTGACAACAAAAATGGCTCAGTCTTGGACTGGATTTTAGTTTCTGATCCTGACAAAATTTCCTCCTCTGGCACACTCCCTGTCTGTATTAGTGACCACTCTCCAGCATTCATAATACATAAACCCACCTCTATACCAAATATACTCCAATACAGATATATCAGAGATCTCTTGCACTTCTCCCAAAATACCCTCAATGATATCCTCCAGAAAACTAACAGAAGCCCACTAAAATTTCTTCCACTTAAAGCTGTGGAATTCTTTAATTCTACATTTTTCCAGATTCTATATAGTCTTGCCCCACTCTGACTAAAGAGAATTAAAGCTAAACATGCATGCTGACTTACAAAATCTACAAAGCAATTCATAACCTCTAGGGACAAAGCCTGGCAATGCAATACAAACAACTTCGCAATCAGGCTGAAAGCGTAGTTGTCAAAAACAAAAAAGAACACTTCCAAGCTTTCGAAGACCAGCATAGACAAAACCCCAAGAAATTCTGGGAGCAATCAACTTCCTACTCCACTCAGGAACTAACAATACTATATGCCCAGTAAGTACTGATAATTCAAACAATGGCGTTGTCGAGCAAAGTAAATGTAAAAAACTTATTTTTGACTTTGAGAAACTAACTCTTAAATATGTCATGCCTAACGGTGAAATAAGCTATTTTGGTGAATGCGGCTTGCGGTTCAATAAATTCCCGAACTGTGTAAAAACTGGGAATGAACTACACAGTCAACTTGTTGATTTGTTCAACGAATCCGCTATTAACATGATGCAGATTCTGGTTGAACACTACCAGAAACATATGAAGAAGTAAAAGTCGCCATGGGCGACTTGGATGCGAAAATGAACTTTTCTTGTTTCAGATTGCTTAACCATTTGTTTTGTGGTGTTGCCGCTAAAGCGGACAGATATAGGGCAACAATTGTAACAAGGAAACAGGGTAAATTAAGAAGAGAGATATCGGCTTTTGCTGATAACAGTGCTTATACAGTTCGTAGTTTGAATAATCGTGTATTTAATTTAAATAATGTCAACAATGTACATGAAGTTGTAGAAGTATTAGAAGTTACAGCTGAAAAAAATTTTACTAACAACAACAGTATGGGTAACACCACAGTTAAAAAACATGCAATTGGTCAAGGTAGTAACAATATTGCCAATGTTACTAATAACAACATTATTCAAAATCAGGGGACCAACATTTCAGCTGTTGAAGGTTCTGTATCTGTAAACAATATGGGTCCATTTTTAGTGGACCAACAAGGGAACAAGAAAATACAGATGTGGTCCAAAACAGTACAGGACAAGGGGAAGGGCAAAGGCAGGAACAAGAAAAAGTGGTAGTTGGCAAAGAAAATTCCCATTACGGTATTGAAATTGTGAACCTTTCCCATATGTGTTTACCACCGCAGGGATGTGTAGTTTTGAAAAAAGGTGTATCATTTATACCAGCAAACTCTTTTAATCTAGCTAAAGTTATTGTGGACTTTAGATTGTTCCTTAGAAAATTGAATTTGAGTTATGATGCAGGATGTTAACATAGGCAACCAGGTTAATGTCTCTCAAATGCCTAAAAAATGTAGTACCTACAATCCACCATTTCTAGGAACCTTGCAGGTCTTCCAAAATATATGTGAATCCAGCTTTAAGACAGTTAAAGCCTGACAAGTTACAAACATTTAAGAGTTTATTAGAACAGGGTTGCAACAACAAAACTGACACAAAGTGCACTCATTCAGAAAAAAAGTAGTTATTCTTGCAATTCTTGTAGACAGTGTAGTTACATCAGTAACACGTCTCCAGTGGAATTTAGTCACATAAAAATAACTTTTTGGGCCAAAGGATATTATACTTGTCAAAGTGAAATGGTAGTATATGTTGCACAATGTTTATCCTGCCCAAGTTATTACATAGGAAAGACTACTAGGTGTTTAAAAAGACGTATTTATGAACATCTTTTAGAAATTAAGAAAAAAGAACAAACCAATGCTTTGGCAAAACATGCTGGTATTTGCATTGACTTCAAATAATTTGTTTTTTCAGTGATAGATACTGTCAGTCAAGAAACTTTTTGGGGTGATTATAAAACCTGGTTAGAATGCAAAGAATCCCTATGGCAAATTTACTTGGGTGCAGATATTGCACCAGGTCTAAATGACACCATTAACGTAAAGTGTTTTTCGCAAACTAAGCTGTAAAGTGTTTTTTTTTTAAGCTTCATTTTATGACATTTATTAGAATGTACAAAATACTTTTTAATTATGTTTTCTACTTCTACTATTTCCACTATATGGATTTTTGTATGTATTTTTTACATTTATAAAAATTTGCTTTCTTTTTAAACTATGATTATTCAGTCATGTGACTGCTAATTAAGTATTTAAATGCTGCTTTAGGGTTGTTAGAGTGTTTTTCTGATGAAGTTCACAGCATATTAAAGTGAATGAAAACGCTAACCTTTGGTGTCCGTGTCTTTTGGTCTTGGTTTGGAGCAGTTTTTTAGTTTTCCAGTGATTTTGTCTCTTTTCAAGTTTTTTTGGAGTTTGCTTATCGCCAAACTTACTGCCTTCCCACCAATCAACCCAGAGACACAAGCAAAAATCCATCAATATCTACTGCATGAAATTCCCTTCCTATTTTCTCTCCATCACCCACTCCCACATTCACCATCCAAAAACTTCTTTATAAACTAAAACTATGCACTAATGCTCCAGATAACTTACCTGCAAAATACCTACAGGTAGCAGCCTCCTCCATTTCATATCCTATCAGCATACTCCTCAACAGGTCCATTCAAGAATCTTGTATACCCAATATCTGAAGGAAAGCAATTATTCTCCCTCTTCATAAAGGTGGCAACAACTCCGACATCGCAAACTTCCATCTTATCACTATTCTTTCCCCCATCTCTAAAATACTAGAGAAGTGCATTCATACTCAGCCCTTAGGACATCTGGTAAAACAAATCCTCTCCCCCACTCAACATGGCTTTGGGCCTGATGATAGCACCAACACTGCCCTCATTTCCTTCTTGGACACAGTAAATAGAGCATGAGATGTTGGGTTCTTAGACTCTTTCTTGATTTATCTAAGGCATTTGACACTATTTCTCATGCCCTACTGCTTACTAAACTCTCTAACCTCAGCCTATCTCCCCCCATGCTACAATGGTTTACTAACTATCTTAGCAATAGGCAACAATCTGCTATGTGGCAGCATTCTTCGTTTCTGTTCATCACTAGAAATACAGGCGTTCCTCAAGGTTCAATTCTGGGTTCCCTTCTATTCAGTATATATGTCAATAAATTTCATAACACTCTTAGTATGCAGATGACTCGACTATCATCTGCTCTTCTAAATCTGCCACTGTATTACGTCTTACCCAAGAAGCATTCACCTCTACCGAATCCTGGATGTCTTAGAACCATCTTGCCCTTAACCCCAATAAAACAAAACTCTTAATATTTACCCCTACAAAATCTAGCCCTGTTGACAACTCATTATTCAGCGATCATTCCCATAACAACACTATCACTGATGTTGTCCCTAGCACCGACTTGCTACTTGTCATCATTGATGACAAATTATCCTTTGACCTTCACATCCACAGCAACATTAAACAACCCATCAAAAGCTAGCTGCTCTCTACAGGCACAACTATTTCCTTAGCCTCTCTGCAAAAAAATCCCTGGCCTCATTCTTCCTGCTTCCAGCTCTTCTATACGGTGCGCCCATTCTCACGAATCTACAGTCCTCCTTAAAAACTAAACTTGATTCTTGCAACAAAAAAGTTGCTAATTTTGTTACAAATGCAAAATATTCTACCCACCACTGCTCCTCTCTGCATCAGCTAAATAGGCTAGAATCCCCTCACCAACTTACTTATTTACAACTAACTACAGCCCACAAGATTATCTACCAAACAGAAACCTGCCCTTTCCCTCTCCTCCGTGCTGACCATGTAATATCCTAATCGCCACCTCAGATCTGAAAACAAAATGCTGTTGTCTGTCAATAAACCCAAGCTCTCAGCTGGCCAAATGCTGCATTCTCATGCTGTCTCCAAGTTATATAAGAATCTCCCTTCCTCACTCAGAACCATCAACAATCCTGCCTCCTTTAAAAGATCACTCAAACTATATCTGTACTCTCACTGGCTATGCCCCTTACCCCAACACCTAACCTCTCCTGCTCCACAGCCTCAACCTTAACCAGTCAATTTCAAATATGTCCTCTCCTCCTCCTCCTCCCTATCATGCTCACTCCTTGCTACCACCTTAACTTGACCCTTCCTCCTTTAGCCCTTCCATCACCTCCTTTCTACCCTGAAATCAACTCTCCTCTGCTAAGAACTCAGCAAATACATTTATACTCGTGTGTGAGTTCAAATGCTTGTCATTTTTACTTGCGTGTCCATATCTGATTGAAACGTTATCATTCTTATTGCTAGTACTGTCTTTAATTATAAAAGTACTGCTCTTATTACTTCTACATAGTAACATTTATACGTTGTATGTAATTAAACATCATTTACATGTAATTAATGTATGTTAAACTACTGCTCATTCTACTTTATTCTATGTATTAACATTTTTACTTTTGTATGCAATGTGGAGCTTTTCTCCCTGGGACTCGACTGAAAATGGTCTCTTTCTAGGCCCATTGGACTTTCCTGGTTAACAAATGCAATAAATAAAATAAACAGAATTCAGGCATCCATTAATGGCATCTGCCAGTTACCTCACTTTCACCTCAGGCACACCATCACTGGTTATCCCTACAAAAGACATAGTGGCTTCCTGTTAAAGCAAGTTGCATCCTATAACTGTTCTCAGTTACTTTTAATATCTTACAGCTTCTGCCCTCTCTTGAACGCAAACAGCACATCTGGACATAACCATACAAATGCAGGAAAAGAAAAGAAAGACAATACCACATTTTCACTTTACAGACCACCATTCTACCACCTCCCCGGGGCACTTTGCCAAGATTATTCCAGCAAACTGGAATCATGCCTGCTGAAATAAAACAAATCTCTGAATGTGCAGTACTCAAATGAAGAACTGAAGCTACTGAGAAAGCCTTACAAATGCATCTGCTTTAGGGACAATAGAGGACTATTTTACACTTTCCTGGTCCAACACAAAATGTAGTAAAAATTACAACAGATTTCCTGTAAGTATATTGTATGCAACTCACTAATGAATATGTAAAAAAAGATGCTACACAATTTATCATGGTGTAGAATTTCTCTTTCATGTATATATGTGCTTCTGCTGTGGCAACCACAATGTTTATATTAACACAATAATGTTGACTTCATTATATAGTGTATAAAAATGTTGACAGGTATTCCATATGCATCTCTATAATGTACTTACTGTAACTATTCTGTATTGTCCAATGTGTGCCTCTGCATTATATTTGAATTGTTCAAACACCCAGGTCATGGCTGAAAAGGGTCCCACATTGGTCAACAAAGATTCAATACATAATAAATAAGGATGCTATGCAGGTAAGTAATGGGCAATTTGCTGGGGTTGTGTGAGGTTCCAGCTCAGAGGAACTGGACTACTGCATGGTTGAATGGTAGGACACACAAGGTTGTGGCGAGGGGGACTGTCAAATTAGGATGGTGATTAATGGTATACCCTAGGGGCCTGTCCTGGGTCCAGTATACTTCTTTCTGAAGCATATCTGAAGGAATAAAAAACAAGATGACCATATTCTGTAATGACCAAAGATAGATGCAGCTGTAGAAGATGGGAGACTAGTTAAAAGAAGAATTTGGAAAACATGACCAGACGGATGGGAAGGTGGCAGATGAGATTAATTTTGGACAAATTCAGAGTACTGCAGTGAACCACAACAACCTTGTTGTGGAATATATGCTTGAAAGGAGTGGATTTGATGGCAACAGATTAGGAAAAGGATCTAATGTTGATTACACAGAGATTATACCAACAGGTATAACATAGGATTGACGGTGCAGTGGTGCAACGGGTAGCATTGTCACCTTGCAGCAAGAGGTTCTTCTATTTGCATCTGTGCTGGGTTGCCTTCTGTGTGGAGTCTGCATGTCCTCCCTGTGTTCATGTGGGTTTCCTCCGGGTGCTCCGTTTTCCTCCCACGTCACAAAGACATGCTTCTGGAGCATTTCTCCCCGGGCCTCCACTGAAAAATGGCTTTGTTCTAAGTCAGACTTTCTGGAAAATAAATGTTAAATAAATAAGGTGCAAAATGACTGGGCAGTGATGGCATCAAACAAGATACTGGTGTGTATTGTCAGGACATAGTTTTCATCCTCCTACCTCCATTATGGTGGATGAAGTAAAATAATAGTAACAAAGGTTACAAATCAAGGACACTTGTTAAATATCAGTACTACTGAATAAAAAGATAATAGAATAAGAGGAATTGAGTCATTGTGCAGTTTGAGCTAAAAGAAATATGTAGCTTTAATAATTGTGATAGCTGTAACCCACTAACTTTTTACAAAGAAGTATAGATTTTAGGTTGGCCAGAGCAAAATTTTGAGCTAAGATTACAGGCATTTGTGAAAATCAGAGAAAGGTGAGATGTATGCCTTAGAGGGATTGATTCTGGAAGCAAAGGTAATACTCTGTCATACAGGGCTGTAGTCAGGCTACACTTGGAATGCTGTGCACAGTTCAGTAGGCCATATAAGGAAAGGGGCATAAAGCTGGTGGAAACAACCCAAAAGAAAGGCTGCCATAAAGAAACATGGGATGGAGGCAAAGGGATATGACCAGTGGCTACAAGAGCCAATACTTTTCTCACTTGAGACCCAAAGTGATGTGTGGGGTGAAGGAGACCTAGTGTCAGTGCTCAAATTCATGCGAGGGAAATGTGACTGGAGTCTTAAACAATTAGAATGGCTGCAGGGGGTACAGGAAGAGAATTGTCAGGGCTAATTACTTGCCAGTCTCCAAATCTGTCTACATGCAGCATATTACAGACCTGTTGAATGGATAAGTGATAGAGTGGGAATCTACAGAGGAGGTCTAGAAGGTTAAGCAAGCAATAATGCCTGATGGGGTGTGTTCATGTGTAATTAATGCCCGCCCAGGGCGGAGGGCCTCTACACCCTGGGAAAGGCATTAATTACAGTTTAACACCCGCCCTGGAGGGCATTATTGAACTCAGAGAATGGGCTTGCTGTAAAATGTTGTGTTTTACTTGTATATATTTTTTAGTACTAAATATTTTTTAGTATATTTTTGATGTGAAACAGTTCCTCCACCTAACGTTTCAAATTTGCTGTAGTATATGTTAATGGTGTTTTAGGTAGCATTTTGCAGCCAAAATGTAACATTTAAAAATAACTAGGTTATTTACTTTATTTTTGGTCCCTTACTCCTAAATCATTTGGTTGGCAGTCACTGGAGATTGAAATTACTAAATAATGACATCCATTTGAGCTTCAGACCTTTTTTTCCGTTACTTTTATTTTATTTTAGCATAAAATAATGGTGGCCATTCTGTTTTCTTAGTCCGAGTTCCACAGCAACTTGGTATCCTGCCATGAAGCAGCGGGCATGTTTTCTGTGGGCATTACTTGTACATTAATCCCCTGCTGGAGAACGCTCATTTTGCAGTCAGGGTACTGATGTGCAGTAACCCATTCTCTAATTGCATTTAATATCATTTGATTAACAGGAATGGAGTTATGTAGAGGAATATTGGTGGTAAATGCTTAATGTCAGTAATAACCACTATCTCACTCTGTCCATTGTGAATGAAGGAGCCCTTGTATATAGAGATACAGCTGTAAATGTTATTAATCTGTTTTTTTATCCAGTGAAAAGCTCTAAAGTGATTTCAGCAAAACCTACAGTAAAAGCAGTGATCAGAATTAGAACACCATTATCGTTGCTTATTTCATTCAAAGCTCTTAAATATAGGGACAACATAATTACATGGGTTTACCACGAGAAGAGTGTACATTTTGTCATGAGTTAAAACTGTTTAGTGCATGCAGCTACATACAGTGCTGTAAGT
This sequence comes from Protopterus annectens, assembly GCF_019279795.1. Lineage (NCBI taxonomy): Eukaryota > Metazoa > Chordata > Ceratodontiformes > Protopteridae > Protopterus > Protopterus annectens. The sequence continues at coordinate 692,977,258 of NC_056725.1, forward strand.
CGCTCCTTACTCTCTCTCCTTTTTCATCTTGAGCTAACATTCAAATGTAATTTGTTCTAGATTTCAAGAGAAGGGAAATTTGGAAGTATTGCTGTTCACAGTTCAAAGCAAGCTGAGAGCAAATAACCAGAAACCTTATGTTCCCAGTGAAGGCAAGACCATCTCTGACATCAACAAGGTAGCTTTCATATCATTTGTCTCTGTTCAGTAAATTGCCTTCTTAAAATATTGTTGTAGAATATCTATATTAGGGTAATAGCTTAGTCTCTTTGACTAGTTTTCTTTTCTTGTAATTACTGCATAACTGAAGTGCATCTTGTACTTTAAACCAAAATAACGAGTGCAGCAGAAGTAAGATAAAACATAAGAGTTTAATTCCAAGTGGGTGTGCACAAACGGATGAGCGATTTCACAAATGTAGTTTCTTCAGATCCTTCTAGCAACCCCATAGATCTGCTCCTTATATAGTAATTCCAATTAAACAAACAATTGAACAATTAATCAACTAGTACTCATCTATTTGTATAGTATATAAACATAAACAAGATATAAATATGCAGAATAAATATATATCTCAAATCACACTAACAAAAAAGACATTTCCAAATACATTTAAAACATATATATAAAAAATTAGTTAAAAAACTAGTTAGAAACTGTATGTGCAAATAATCCATCAGGTGTTTGCTAAAATCAGTATTAAGACACATGAAATTAAGCCTCGTGAAATAAACTTAACTAAATACCAGAGTTGGTATAAATTGCATAGGTATATATATAATAAAATTATTTGATAAAATTATTTAATATTCCTATGCTGCCTCAACTTAGGTTTAATTGATGCCCTATCGTTCAAACCATGGCCCCTATCTGCCTTAAGTGTGATAATCCAGTCAGTCTCCCTTGCTTCAGTGTGATTCATGATGTCACCACCTCTTTTATTGACATTAATAATCTCCAGAGCCTTAAACAAGAAGGTATGATTTTCATTGTTGGAGGCAACATGTCTTGCAAGGGCATTATGGGGGGGTACCTTTTCTAATATGGTAAATATGTTCCCTCATTCTGTCTCTTAATGGATGGTTAGTTTTCCCAACATAAAAACTCGGGCAAGCTTGGCAGGTAGCTAAGTACACCACATTTGGTGTCATACAATTAGCATCTGCCCTAGTAGAGTAAGTAACATGTTCATCTGGGTGTATAAAAACATTACTACTATCTATAAATGAACAAAAATTACAGTGATTGCATGGCTTGGTGTAACCATTATTCATCATGGTCTTGCCAGATCTGGGATAACATAGTAATCGTTTCAGGTTATTTTTATTCCTGTAGAGAAAACTAGGTGTCTCCCCCACAATATATTTCAAATCATTATCCACAAGAAGAATATCCCAATGCCTATTAATAATTTCCTTCACATTATGTAAGTCAGAGGTGAAATAAGTGGAAAATTTAACAGGTGCACGTATTGAACAATTTCGAATAACTTGCTGTTGGTTTCTAGGTCCAAAATATGGTAGACCTGTTGTGAGATGTAAATTCTCTACCTCTTCTAAATATGAAGTGACCTCATCATTATTATAACCCCGGGTTAGTAGTCTATATTTAAGACTGACCAACTCCTGGGAAAAACCACTATCAGTCGGATTGAGTCTAGAGGCTCTAATAGCTTGCCCTTTCATGATGTTCTTGAAAACAAAGGGTGGGTGCATGCTTGACCTTAGTAATAAGGAGTTACGATGACAAACCTTACGATGGACACCTGTATTAATCAGATTATCCGTTAATTTCTCAATATATAAATCTAGAAACTCAATCCTGTGTGTAGAATAGTTCATCGTGAAGGTAAGGAATGCCCATTATACAAGGCCTCCCTAAGATTCATAAAAATGAAGTGAATCCACCCATGAGACCGATAGTCTCGGGTCGTGGATGGGTCACTGAGCATCTTTCAGTATTTGTAGAAAAACATCTGAGACATATCCTGAATGACAATGTTACAGTGTTAAAGGATTCCAAGCAGTTTCTAATTGATTTATATGAATGTATTGGCACTTCAGAGATGGTATGTAACTATATTTTTGCTACTTTTGAAGTTCAATCCTTATTCATTGCAATTCCCAATGATAAAGGATTGGACTATATCTCACATTACTTGCAAGCACATAGTAATTACACACCAGTGTTGGTGGATCTAGTGGTACACTGTTTGGAATTGGTTTTAGAAAATAATTTTTTCATGTTTCAGGATCAGGTTTATAGGCAAAGAGACGGTGTAGCTATGGGCACACCCTGTGCCAATAGTTATGCCAATATGTTCCTTGCCCACTGGGAGGAGCACATCCTGTTTAAAAATGATTTGTTTTGTAGACATGTTGTTTTCTATAGAAGGTTTGTTGATGACCTTTTTGTTCTTTGGAATGGAACACCACAGTTGGAGGCAATGTTAGCAACTATGAATAGTCTGACGACATTCCTTACCTTCACGATGAACTATTCTACACACGGGATTGAGTTTCTAGATTTATATATTGAGAAAGTAACGGATAATCTGATTAATACGGGTGTCCATCGTAAGGTTTGTCATCGTAACTCCTTATCACTAAGGTCAAGCATGCACCCACCCTTTGTTTTCAAGAACATCATGAAAGGGCAAGCTATTAGAGCCTCTAGACTCAATCCGACTGATAGTGTTTTTCCCCAGGAGTTGGTCAGTCTTAAATATAGACTACTAACCCGGGCTTATAATAATGATGAGGTCACATCATATTTAGAAGAGGTAGAGAATTTACGTCTCTCAACAGGTCTACCATATTTTGGACCTAGAAACCAACAGCAAGTTATTAGAAATTGTTCAATACGTGCACCTGTTAAATTTTCCACTTATTTCACCTCTGACTTACATAATGTGAAGGAAATTATTAATAGGCATTGGCATATTCTTCTTGTGGATAATGATTTGAAATATATTGTGGGGGAGACACCTAGTTTTCTCTACAGGAATAAAAATAACCTGAAACGATTACTGTGTTATCCCAGATCTGGCAAGACCATGATGAATAATGGTTACACCAAGCCATGCAATTACTGTAATTTTTGTTCATTTATAGATAGTAGTATTGTTTTTATACACCCAGATGAACATGTTACTTACTCTACTAGGGCAGATGCTAATTGTATGACACCAAATGTGTGGTGTACTTAGCTACCTGCCAAGCTTGCCCGAGTTTTTATGTTGGGAAAACTAACCGTCCATTAAGAGACAGAATGAGGGAACATATTTACCGTATTAGGAAAGGTACCCCCCATTATGCCCTTGCAAGACATGTAGCCTCCAACAATGAAAATCATACCTTCTTGTTTAAGGCTCTGGAGATTATTAATGTCAATAAAAGAGATGGTGACATCATGAATCACACTGAAGCAAAGGAGACTGACTGGATTATCACACTTAAGGCAGATAGGGGCCATGGTTTGAATGATAGGGCATCAATTAAACCTAAGTTGAGGCAGCGTAGGAATATTAAATAATTTTATCAAATAATTTTATTATATATATACCTATGCAATTTATACCAACTCTGGTATTTAGTTAAGTTTATTTCACGAGGCTTAATTTCATGTGTCTTAATACTGATTTTAGCAAACACCTGATGGATTATTTGCACATACAGTTTCTAACTAGTTTTTTAACTAATTTTTTATATATATGTTTTAAATGTATTTGGAAATGTCTTTTTTGTTAGTGTGATTTGAGATATATATTTATTTTGCATATTTATATCTTGTTTATGTTTACATACTATACAAATAGATGAGTACTAGTTGATTAATTGTTCAATTGTTTAATTGGAATTACTATATAAGGAGCAGATCAATGGGGTTGCTAGAAGGATCTGAAGAAACTACATTTGTGAAAGCGCTCATCCGTTTGTGCACACCCACTTGGAATTAAACTCTTATGTTTTATCTTACTTCTGCTGCACTCGTTATTTTGGTTTAGAACACTTGGATTTTTACTACGTTGTGTCAGCGTTTACTTGTGGAAAGTTGGACTTTGATACATATTGTACTTTAATGAATTTAATACATGGGTCAACACCTGAATTTTATGATCTCTTTGTGATTCGTTTGACAATGCTAGGCCTGGGAGAGGCTTGAGAAAGCAGAACACGATCGGGAGGTGGCCTTACGTAATGAGTTGATTCGACAGGAGAAACTGGAATTGCTTGCACAGCGGTTTGACCATAAATCTGTCATGAGAGAGACTTGGCTGAATGAGAATCAGAGACTAGTATCACAGGTGAGCAAAATACACTGCTAGTAAGATTGAGTTAAAAAGCTAGCCATTACTCAGTTCACTTATCAGTGTTCTTATGGACTGCATTCTAAGACAGGTGGCAAAAATTTAGACTGCGGTTGACCTTTCACTGCTTCCAGATGGCATAAAATAGAAAGCCATTGTCACTAAATCACAGAGCACACACAGAATAAATATAACACTGGTAACAAGCTTTTTTATTTTAGCTTCCTCAGGTGCCAAGCCATAAGGTTAAATCTTGTGTTGATGTTATGTTTAAGTTTTAATAAAGGTGTTCAGTAGTTCTCTGCTGCATTTCTAATGTTTTCTGTAGGGATGACTAGCAGACTTCTAGCAAAAAGAATTGGGGACCATATTCATACCATTAAAACTAAAACTAAAAACAACGCTCTCTTTTTAGACCAAAGAGGAGGTGATTATTTAAGTCTTTTAGAAAACAAGAGACTAGATGGCAATTATTTTTAAAAGAAAATAAACATCCAGGATTAAATGGAATCATTAATATTAAATGTTTTTAAAAGGACACCCCTTCATAAATTAACATCACTGGTTAAGACTACATATTTTATTTTTTTGTATTTATATTTTAATGTGTTAGCGTTCTCTTATTTCATGAGGTGTTTGTGTTACGTGACATTGTTATGCAAGTTTTGAATGGATTTATCATTTTTGTTCTGAAGCACTCTTATTGTTAGATGAAAGCATTCAACCCATAATAAATTTTTTAGCTGTTTTCATGTTACATGCCCAAGTATTTTAACAGTGTGATCCTGTCATTTAATTTTTTGTTGCCTTTCAAGTATTTGTAAAAGACATACAGTCCATAAACCATCTGGCATTCTTAGAAATCCTTTAATAAATGCAGTGGTAGTTTCAAGTCTTCCCAACACTAATTATTATGCAATCCTGATTTCTACTCTTAAGTGTAAGTCAAAGATAGCTGTTTAACACAAATGGTGAAACAAATGCAATAAAGTGTAGATGAAAATGGAAGAACTAGAGCCATTTCAAGTGTTCAATGAACTAGAACATTATAACAACCTTGCCAATGATATGCTAAGGCAGTAGTTTGAAACATGAAGCAGTATATTCCAACTATTCCTTCTTTAAGACTTGCTGACTGAAAGTCAGTTCGGCTTCAAGGCAGACTCTTGAAAACTTGCAAAAGAAAGTGGCTTTTTCCACATAACCCTGCAGCTGCTAGAATACAAGTCTATAGTCTGTGACTCAGACACTTGGTAAGAAATCAAAGTCAAATGCACTGTGATTAGCCATTTACTACATTTTTAGCCTAGGGATTGGTGATTTCTATTTGATTTTTGTTTGAGCGTGGTGATAGTGAATGAAAAGTTTTCCCCTTCACCATACTATCAGTGTGGTGCTCAGTTAGGTTTTTTTGGTTTTGCCGCCCACAGCACCCACCTGCTGTTTGGTTTACTTGGTAAGAAATGATCACAACTTTAGGGTTCCTGATAGGTCTATAACAGAGGGTGGCTTAATGGCTAAGGTGTTTGCCTTACAAGCACAAGATGCAGGGTTTGAGTCTCACAAGGGATAATTGGCTAGGCTTAAAATGGCTCGCAAGGGTAGTTAGCTTAGTTCTAAACTATGAATCTAAAACAAGGCAGCACTTAAAGTAGACAGTAATAAAGACCACTACTGCAGATTTGAAGAAATCTACTATTAAGTCAAAGAAATATTCTGAATGCAAAGTACAAATCAACTAGAAATGCAGCCAACAACATCTTTTGTACCAATTTGCCATCATCTTGGACTAAGCTGATGCAGAAGCTTTAAATTTTGTTTTCAAGTGATGATTTAATTATCAGAATTTCATCTGCATCAGATGGAAGAAGTGCATTAGCCTGGATCTTATGATGGAGCAGATTTCTTTTTGTTTACAGGTGATGGTTTAATTTTCACTGGAATGTCATCTGCATCAAATGGATGATATGTCAGGCACTTGGAACACTTTTCCTCTCTAGTTACCAGGGGATTTCTCATTTGGAGAGAGACTCAGTAGGACAAAGAATTTCAAGTTTGAAGTAATGGATTCATCTGATACTCAGAAAAGGTATAAAGAACTTCAGGGTTTACAAGACAAAGAAAAAACCTTAGCTTATCCCTACATATATCGAAAGATTGGGGATTTGTATAATGGTTAAGATGCTTACCTCAAAGGGATGAGGTACATCATTTGTTGCTTACCTTTGAATGAAATTTGCTAGGCTTAAAATGGCCCCTGAAGGCCAGCTAGCTTAGTATTTCTATATGAACCTGTAAAAGGTTAAGGCCTATTGCTGGCTATTTAAGGAGAGTTTGGCATTATGGTTAAGGTCTTCACCTCATAGACACAAAATAAAGGGTTTAGATCTGACCTTGGGCTATTGGCTTAGCCTAAAATGGTCCTTCAGAGCAGTCAGCCTAGTATTTACCTATGAACATTGGAGGATGTATTCACCAATATATCTCTGGAGTTGAAGTCCCAATACACTGATCCTAGGAACCCTGACCACTTTTATAGGTCATAGACTCCTGAGAATGGCTTTACAAATATCCATCTGCTGATGCAGGCATGGTGTCCTTGTTTTCTAACAAGGTAGCAAGGAATCTTTGAGATTCCAGTCAGAAAACCCATCCACTAAGTACAGTAAATGACCTCCTGGGGAAGGAGGATTCTACTTCTGCCACTCTAGTCTTCAGGGTTCCAAGTTGCCAAACTCGCATCTTAAAGTTTCAATGTACTCTGCCTTCTCAAATTAAGTACAAGGCAGAGGAGATTGAAGATAATCTCTTAAGAGATAAGGTGCTGGATCTTTGCAATAGCCTCCCAGGTTAGCAAGCACTCTATCAAATGTGTCAGCAATGTAGTTGGATGCCTCATGCATAGTACCAGTAAAGGGAACTCGTCTGAGAACTTAGACCGTATCAGACCATGTGTAGACAAAATTAGTCAATACCCCATTAGCTAGTGATATTTGGACCACTGTCTCAGCAGATGTTTAAAAGGCTATCAAAAAAGTGGAATCCTAAGTAATTGCTGAAGCAGCAGTTCTCATGAATCACACAGTAGAAATTTACCCCACATTGTCTCTTTCACTGAGGGCAGGATAAAAGTAACAAGCATATCAGAAAGACAGGTAAATACAGAAAACTAGTTGATTAAAAAAAACAAAAAACAGAAGGCTAGGAGTTGTCTGAGCTGAGACCGTACAAAAGAACAAGTATTACCACAGAGATATCTTCTTTCCTCCTTAAAACCCACCCCTACTGAGTCTCTCCCTAATCACACTTTTTTCACGTATGTTTTCCCAAAAACAAATAGGGAATCGTTTGGTTCAGTTTCTCAGAGTGGGAGAGAATCACTTAGATGGTTTGGTCCTAATTATCGTGTGACATTAGTACAGGCTAAAGTTCTTGTTCTTAATCATCTCAGGTATTTCTTATGGACAAGGAACAAAGACACTTAATCCTGAACTGCTGGAATTTCTAAGGTGCAAAAACGCCATTGGGAAAGTAGCAGAGAGCAGGGGGAAGGTATGAGATTGTAATTAAGACTGCCCTATTACTAAGAAAATACATCCAATGGAGACCAATCCTTGACCTATCAAAGCTAAACAAATTTCTACACATATGAAAGTTCAGAATGCTAACCTTGCAGGCTGTGCTGCCTCTTCTCTTCCTTCAAGCAATACTGGTTAACCTAGATATGAAATATACTTACCCCCACATATCTATAGACAAAACCCTACCTGTAGTACCTCTGACTCTAGCACAGGGTGCTCATTACCAGTTTATTTCCTTACTCCATCCAAGAATCATAACTTACCTTGAGTCTCTCTTTTACAGTAGGAGAATGTTCTGGATGGAGCAGAAAAGAAGCAGACCCACTTGTAAATGCATACTGAGCAGGAACATATTTCTGGACATAGTCCATAGATGGAATGTGCCAAAAATAGTCCTTTCTCCTTCCCCAGAAAGCAGTCGGATAAATTTTATACTAGGATACTAAACACAGGGGCTTTGGCAACAAATATGTTCTCCATCAGCGTAATATGTCTGTTTCTCTAAAACTCTGATCCCATTTTCCTTGTAATTCAGGAGGAGGAGGGTAGGGCAAAAATGCTTTTCTCAGCACTCTTTAAGATGAGAAAGAGCTGGTTGTCCCTCCTATTAAGCAAGGTAGGGTGGGAGCATGTGCAGCTCTTATGAGGTGTCATTTGTGCACCCCAGCCTGAAGACACAAAGTATGATCGCATGTATTATGTAGCATTCAAGCCCTTTAGCATATGTTTACGAGGGTTGTGCTTGCTATTATGAGGGAGGATACAACACCATATTCAAGAAGTCATACTGAGCAAAATGGAAAGGATTCTCCCACCAGTGCCAAACAGAGGCCCTGGATACTAACCAGTTCTTGGGGTCAGTGGTCCTCAGATATCTACCAGACGTTTACCATTCAGGATTGTTTTCTGCTCCACTGAAAGTGCTTATCTCTGCTTCCTTGCCAGCCCTGGGGATCCCTCCTTTTTATTCCTTATTGCTAGCAAAAGCAAATCATTAGAGGTTCTAACTTAAAGCCACCTAAGAAGGAAATCTTGTGAAAGTTAACTTAGAATATCTTCCTAGACCTTAAGAAAATAATACTCTTCGTGAAGATGATACCGACCTTAAAAAAATGTATCTGTTCCTTTGAAAATGAAATGGCTCTTTGGCTGAATGTCTTCAATATTCTAAAGCCATCAAAACTACTACTTGAGACTATTTTTGACCAATCAGATCATTAATTAATTAGTAAGCTACAGATTTAAAGTACTGTCAATGTAGTACACATATTCTTCTAAAGCAGACTATACATCGCATCATTTCATAAAAATATTGCATTAATGACTAACTAATCATTAAGACCATTCAGATGTAAAATGTAAGCATTGCCAAGCTCCTTTTTTATAATCTCAGAAGCATTTAAATAAAAATCTGGATGATGACATACATGCTTAATGAAAAAAACTCAAAATGTTGGATATTGATTATTTTTATTTATTTACTGTCATTTGTTAACCAGGTTGGTCCAGCTGAGCCAGGGGCCCATTTTCAGTGGAGACCCGGGGAGACAAGCTCTGAATACAAGTTACATTTTTACAAAAGTTATTTACAAATTTTAAAAACTTTATTTGATACAATTACAATGGGGTACAGTCTAGAAGTTGTACATCAAGAATAAGAAACAATTTATGCAGTTGTTTTCAAATTACATAAGATCTAGTATCAAAAGTATATGTTTTGCAAGAGTAACTACAAGTAACAGCTATAAACTCTACAAGTAAAAATATGTACATGAATAAGATATAGGTATACAGTAGAGCAATAATTAGAAAAAATAAGAAAGTGTGCTTGGAAACATAGAAAAATAGTGTGCTTAGAGTAAGGGTGTAGAAATACTAAGAAAGCAGGAAGATTTCAGGAATAAGATGTAGTTATATAGTAGAGCAATAGTTAGAAAGATAATATAAGCAAGTGTGCTTAGTGTAAGGGTGTAGAAATAAGAAAGCAAGTGGATTGCATGAGTAAGATGTAGGTATACAGTACAGCAAGAATTAGAAAAACAAAAGAAAATAGTGTGCTTGGAGTAAAGGTGTAGAAATAGTAAGAAAGCAGTAGGATTTCAGGTTGACAAGGACAGGACTAGGTCTTTTGTAGGTATTGTTTAAGCTCAAGTTTGAATTCTGTGTTTCGAGGGATATGTCTTATGTTGAGAGGAAGGGCATTCCAGGTATGAGAAACAGAGAATTTATGTAGGGATTTTCCAATGTTCTTTGTAGGTTTATAGATGGCTAGGAAATGTTTGCCAGATGTACGAAGCTGACATCATGGGTTATAGTGATACAATGTTTGAGATGGAGGGGCAGGATGTGGGGTTAAAGAGAAAAGAGTGTATAATATGTAGTTGTAGAAGAACTAGTTGTTTCTGGAATTCAGGCCATTGTAAAGATTTAAGGGTGAGGCAGTAGTGGGTTTTATAAGGTAGATTGGGGGCAAATCTAGCTGTTTTGTTGCAAGTTCGTTCTAATTTAGACAGTAGAGATGACTGAAGGTTAGTAAGGACTGGAGCTGCATACAGAAGACAGGGTAAGAGAAGAGACATGGCAAGGGAGGGTTTGGTGGAGGGTGAGAGAAGTTTGTGATTGCGTTATAGAAGACCAAGTTTCTGGTGTGTTTTTTTATTACAGTGATTGATATGTATGTCAAATTTAAGTTCATCAATAGTAATGGCAAGTAATTTAGTATAGGGCTTGAGACTAATCGTAGTGTTAAGTGAGGTAATGGAGAAGGAGGATTTTTGGTGAGCCAGTGTTGTAGGAAGGAAGAGTAGCAGTTTTTTTTTTAGGATTTAGTATTAGTTTATTATCTGTGAGACAGGTTTTGATGGAGGTGAAGCTGTTTTGGGTAAGAGCAAGTAGTTCTGGGATAGTGTGGAAGGAGGAAATGAGGGTTGACTCATATGCATATTGTAAGAGTGTGGAGAGGTTGGCGGCAGTGTGTAATTGGTTGGTGAAGATATTGAACAACAGTGGACCCAATATAGAGCCTTGAGGAACGCCATTGTTGACAGGTAGAAATGGGGATGTGACAGATTGCCAGCAAATAGACTGCTGCTATAGCGGGGGTTGAGAGATGGAGATCAGAAAGTTTGGATAACATTTTGGGGTGAGAGACTTTAACAAAAGCCTTGGAGAGATCAAGTAAAAGACAGGAAGCTAGAAGGTTGTTGTGAGCTTCTGCAGCAGTTTGGGTGAATGAGAGTAGTGCAATAGATTGCTGTGGTGGGGTCTAACACCATGCTGGATGGGGGTTAAAAGATTGCTGTCTAGCAGTATTTAAGTAATTGGGTGTGGACACATTTTTCGAGAATTTTAGAAAGGGGGAGAGTATAGCAATGGGCCGATAGTTGGAAGGGTCAGTGGAGTTACCACCTTTATCGAGAGGGATAGTGAAAAAGGCTTTCCATATGTCGGGGACAAGGGCTTTGGTAATGGAACGATTTATGAGAATAGAGATAGGGTAGGAAATGGATTTGGCAGTAATTTTGAGGAAGTGGGGAGGTAATTTATCAACAGAGGGTGAACAGGGTTTGGGTTTATTCAGTTGGATTTTGATGAATGTGGTGGGAACCAGTTGAAAGGAGAAAGTATTGGAAGAGGAGGGTCTGGAAAGTAAGGGCAGTGCAGGGCAGTGGGACATTGTTGGGTTAATTTTAGATTTCAAAAGTGAAAAAAGCGGAGAACTCGATAGGCAAAACCACGTCAGATTTTAATACTGTTGAAACCAAAAACACACAGCACAAACACTTCGTATTAAATCCTGCTTGCAACAAACATTCCAAAACAAAACAAGTTTGGTGCAAGCAGGATTTAATACGAAGTGTTTGTGCTGTGTGTTTTTCGTTTCAACAGTATTAAAATCTGACGTGGTTTTGCCTATCGAGTTCTCCGCTTTTTTCACTTTTGGAGTTTAGTTGAGTCAAGTTCGCTATTTCTTTGGTTTTAATTTTAGATTTGTTTCAATGAAGTGATGGTTTAATAGAGCAGCAGTCTCTGAGGCAGTATGGTGAGGGGAAGGGGTTGAGGGGTAACTGGGGTGGAGGATTTTGTTGATGGTAGACCAAATTGTTTTTGATTCTTTGTGTGGGCTATATTGGTTGGAGTTAAGGCATGTTTTCTTGTCTTTAATGATTAGCTTTTTACACAAGTTTTTGAGTTCTTTGTAATGCTGTAGTAAGGAAGGGGTTTTATTTTTGATCCAAGTTTTCCAGGCAGCATCTCTCTGATGCATAGAGAGTGTATCTGCTTGGTGAGCCAAGCCAAGGGGCACAGTTTGATTTTACCCTGATTTTTCTAGATGGAGACATGGAGTTTAGTACATCTAGAAATGTCTTGTTGAAGGTAGTTACAGCGTCATTGAGGAGGATGTTGTAAAGGAAATTCCAGTTGATGTTGGATAGTATGGAGTTGAACTTAGGATTGAATTGAGTCAGATTGCGACATTCTCTGTAGTGGTGTTCTTTGGGTGAATGTTTCAAATCTCTATGAATATAGGTAGGGGAATGGTTGCGTAGACAGTTAACAAGAATACCATCTATGATAGTGAGTGGGATTGGAAGTAAGTATCCAATCTATTTTAGAACCGGTAGTATTTTTGTTGGTCCTGGTAAATTAGGCAATAAGTTGATGGAAGCCAAATAGATTATGGCTCTGAGTAGGTGGTGAGGAGGAGAGTGAAGCCCAGTCAGTGTTAACATCGCCAAGTAAAATGGTTTCATAGGGAATATGTTGGGTGAGCCAGGAGAGAGAGATTTCAACAACAGGGATGTTGTCACCTGGAGGGGGATATAAATAGATATGATGGCAAATTTTTTATGAGGGTTCAGATGGCAGGTTGGAATAAGGATTTCAGCAGAGGCAAAGGTGGGTATGGAAGTAGATAATGGGGAAAGAGTATGCTGGTCAGAGTAGAGCGTGGCTAATCCTCTACTTCTCTTATTTGTTCTATCAGCACAAATGATGTTGTAGCCGGGGGGTAGGATTTCAGAGTTGGGAGATGTGAGGCCTTAACCAGGTTTCTGAGAGGGTTAGGATATGAGGGGAGTTCCGACTGATCCAGGAGTGGAGAGATGTGATCTTGTTAACTATGCTGCAGATATTCAGTGAGGAAAATAGAGATTTAGGTGAGGGAGAATGAAATTGGAGTAGTGTCTGAGGGGGAGAGGTAGGGGGGAGATAGCTTGTCAGAGTTAGGGGAGGTAGGTCCTGGGTTGGAGTGGATGTTGTCATCCAAAAGTAGACTATCTAGGAACCCTAGCAAAGAGGGCAATTGGTTTAGAGTAGAAGGAGTTGTGTGTAATGTTAAGTTAGAGGAAGAAATCTTGGTGTATGTTTTTATTTTAAAGAGGTCGGCTGGAGAAATTGGGAATAGGTATTGAGAGATAAGTAAAGTGGGGGTATTGAAAAGTGAGTGGTAGTTGAGAAAGAGGGTAGGTGTTGGTGTATGGTAATTTAGTGGCGAGTGGTAAGATGCTGACAGTGATAGGATGAGGCGAAGGGGAATGGTAAGGTAAAGTGGTGACATATTGGAGGAGATATGTGGTGGTTATTTAAGTGTAGCAATATAGATGAATTTATATCAGTAGGTAGAAAGGTAGAGTAGAAAGGAGATAATGCAGTAAGGAGAGTAGTTTAAAGGAGGAGGTGCAGAAGTAGATAGGTGAGGCAGTGATAGGATGGAGGGGAGGGGTTACTGGTGGGGATGGAAGATTGGCTAAGTGGAGTAAGAGGGAGTAGTCTAGAGGGTATAAATCAAATGAAAGTGGGGTGGTTGGGAATGGGGGTAGGGGAGCGGAGTGAGTGAACGAAGTGAGCAAATGAAGCAGGATGTCCCGGCTGGGAGAGCCACTAAGAAAAACAATCTATCAGGTATGTCCATGAGCAGGTAGCTTGGAGAACCACAATTCAGACTGAAAGGGAAATAAAGCACTGAGGCTGGGGCTGGAGAAAGTAGACACAGAGTGTAATGTTTTTGTGCAAGGAATGGCTTGCAAGGTAGTTACTGCCTTGAAGTAGAGGGCAAGAACAGTGTTTAACCAGTTGGTCTATGTTAGCCAGAAATACAAATATATAGACACACCTAAAAGCTGCAATTCTGTGGTGTAGAACACACTCCAAGAAAAGCAGCTGCGGGAGCTAAAAGTTGTTAGAGAACTAGCTGTTCTTGGCAAATACTGCCATCTAGTGGCAGACAGGGAAATTTACAGTGAGTGAGGAAAAACACCGTAAGATAAAAATACTGGCAAGAGATTAAAGAATAGAGTGTAGGTTTAGGGGAGGGGTCGCACGGCGATTGTGCAGGCCTTTCTGATGCAAAAGCTACAGTGCAGTAAAAAAAAGAAATTGGCAGAACAGTAGGCAAAAAGCACCTATATTCATTCACATAAATGGTGAGCGCATCCAGTTCTGCACTGTCCCAGGGGAGTTTCAAGGAGCCCAGATTCGCAGAAGTTAATGTAGAGGAAGGATGAGCTTAAGCAGATAAAATACTCGAGCTGGATAGAAGGCTGTAACTAAGAAGAAATAATACAATGTTAAATTGAAGTTCAGTTGGTTGAGTAACAGTGACAAAACAAAAGGAAACAACTAGAGAGAGTAGTGGGGGTAAAGGCAGCAAGTTAAGAAATAGAAAAAGATCGTTCAGCATAAAGTATAGAGAAGAGGAAGGAACAGCAGTACAAGTGAGGAAAGCAGTTAGAGGTACGTATGTAGCAGACAAAGCTTGTAAGATACAGTTTGTCAACAGTACAAGGCAATGCTCAATCTGAATCAAGGAAAACTAATGCAGACATGTACGACTCAGCATTAAAACATACACATGCACCGACAGAGCTTGCCTTCAACTACTTACAACACAAGAGGCACCATGTGTCTGTCTGTGCCCAAAAATACATGTATAAATAAAAGTAAACAGAAGCTACAATATTTACATTTCACTTATAGCAGCTATCAAACAGAAAACAATGCAGCTATGCTATTAACACAGAGTTTCTACAACGTATGTCCCAGAGGCTTAAAGTATATGAAACTAGGGACAGTACAGGCTGGGGGAATAGTTAATTCACAAGGGGACAGGCACTTTGACACTGTTACAAAATATATGAAGTTTTGATAAGCACAGTAGAACACTATTGGCAATTAGACAATATGTTTATAAAAAGAGGTATGATACACCAAGCAATTACAAAATAACCAAATATACAATGCAACTGCGTACCTACAGGCATGCACATGACACTGAGGAGACCGGGAGTGTACTCTAAAAATGGCGCCAGATAAGGGCGTCCTCTATTTGTAAATTCTCTTTAGGGTGGGAGGGGATAAACAGTCTAGGATGTCGTATGCTAAAGGTGGAGAGGGGAGGGGTATACAGGACTTAATGGTGGATGGGAGGAGGAGATATTGCCTGTGAACTATGCACAATTGACCTGGCTGGGAGAGGCGTTAAGAAAAACAATCTTTCAGGTATGTCTGTGAGCAGGTAGGTTAGAGAACCACAATTCAGAGTGAAAGGGAAATAAAGCACTGAGACTAGTGCTGGAGAAAGCAGGCACAGAGTGTAAAGTTTTTGTGCAAGGAACGGCTTGGAAGGTAGTTACTGCCTTGACATGTTGTATGTTTCAAAGTGCTAAGCCAAAGGAATAGTTAATGAAGATTTTCTAATGACTGTAATATATTTTTAAATCTTTTTTCTGACCTGTCTAGGAGTTTTTCCTGTATAAATTTTATTGCAGGTACATCTCAGGCCATACAAAATGCTTTTTGATCGCAGTTAAAATACCTGGGCTTGCTTTTGTTTTTACCTGAAAATACATCTATTCTGGAAAGCTAAGAAGCTGTCCTACTACATCCAGTACACCTGAAAAGAGGGAATTTTTCTTATAATTCCCTTAGTAGGAGAATAATATGCCTAATCTTGTCTTGAGATGACAGGGTAGGTTATTTTGCAGATATACAGTTGATAACTATACATGTAACTGAGTAAAAATGCAAAACTTCCTGTTGATAGTTGCTCCCCCAAAAATAGAGGCAGTCTTGACTTGGCACACGAGATCCCCTTTCCATCCTTTGAAACATAATTGCCCTCTAACTGCTCTCTTTAGTGCTCTGTAAAGATGGAGTTAACAAAAAAAAAAAGTAAGGGTGGGACAAATGCGGGGGGAAAAGCAGGGAAGAAATTGACAGGAGGGGAATTAAGGGGGAGGTCAGGCCCCTAAGGATCATCTACAAGATGTCCTCTTAACACAAGGAAAATGCCCTTATTTGCTGTTATCTCCCTACACCCTCCCCATACGAAGTAAATGATAACTAAGGGTATTCATCAGTGGTTATGTTGGTGCATTTGTAATTGGTTTTAGCACCTGACTAGTGGTGACCAACTGTTTTGCTACTCAGGGTCTCTCAATTCTCTGCAGAAAAGCCGTCATCACCCTCTTTCTATAGCTCACTAGTTCTGAAAACTCTGGATAATATGGCGTTGAATCAGTTTGTCTATCTTAAAAGAGGTTTGGGGTTTTCCATAATTTTTCAGGGATTCTACAGCTTTAGAAAAGGGACTTCTGTAGGATAAGCCATCATCACCTCTAAAATTTTTTTTTGCAACAGTGTCTTATGTACATTGCTTGACCCTATTGCTCTTACCCATCTCACTGCCTGTTTTTCCTCTAGTCTTGTCTTGCATAGGAGGCCCTCTTACTTCATCTGTTGTTTCTGCCTCTCACAGAAGAGGCTTGACTTGTCTATAGACTGCATCCACTCTGCTGGTCTTTTATAACTGCAGTATGTCAGAATACTGAGACTGGAGTAGAAGCGCTTTCTTCCTGGCTGCACACAAGGCTGCAACAGATTGTCTTCATAAGCTGTGTGCAATGTCTGAGTAAACTGGCACTATTCTCACTACCATATTCCTCAGCATCAGTCATCTTTCTGATGCATGACTTTTAGCAACAGGGCCTTCCTGTTGTTAGTTAAAAGTTGTGAGACTTCCTTGGCAGCCCGTTTGCTTTGTTTCCAACAGCTGTGATCCTGCCTGCTCACATAATTGTAGGGTTTGTCCTACTTCTTGAAGTTCTGAACAGGATTAGTCATATATTTAATGGGGACATAATCCTATGTCTCCTTTGGCTTTCTGGTTATGCAGAGGTTATTCACTGGCTGAAATGCTGGAACTCGTCAAGTTTTCCTTGTTTGCACTTATTCTCTAAGAGCTAAATCCCAAGCTCTGATTGCTGGGTGGATAACACCTGCATCAACATTTGCATCCATTCTTTCAGCTTTGTCGATCTGCCTTTGATAATTATGGTGTCTCCCATGACTACAGGTGATATTGCTGCTAAAATGTGCAGTGATTCCTTGTAGGTCTACCTATCTTGCTGATGACATTTGTGTAGCGCAGGTACTGTAGTTCCCATATTATTCACAGCTCCTCACTATAAGGCCACCCTTGATTGTTTATTTCAGGGTAGGATAAGTGAGTAAATGGCATTGCATTGTGTCTGGTTGTTTTCAATGAATACAACGGCAACCAGAACCAGATAATAAGACGTATCCAGGCAGCTCAGCAGGAACAACCAACTTAGTAAAAAGTGAATCAGTGTCTTTTAATTCCAAACAAGCAAAACACAACGTAGAGCACAAGCGCTTTCGCTCGGAATATTCCGAGCTTTTTCAAGTGAAACAGCCAGATGCTTGCAATGAGTGCTTAAATACACTTATAAACCAATTAACTAATTAAACCCTATATACAATTTTTTAAAAGAACATTACTTGTTAAAAACAGCCTCAAAGAGTTCTGTATATATTAAATTGTATATAGGGTTTTATTAGTTAATTGGTTTATAAGTGTATTTAAGCACTCATTGCAAGCATCTGGCTGTTTTAATTGAAAAAGCTCGGAATATTCCGAGCGAAAAGCTCTACGTTGTGTTTTGCTTGTTTGGAATTAAAAGACACTGATTCACTTTTTACTAAGTTGGTTGTTCCTGCTGAGCTGCCTGGATACGTCTTATCTGGTTCTGGTTGCCATTGTAGTTTTTGGTCTTTGTGCTTGGTTTTCATGGCTGCGGAGGTATTCAACCCAGAGATCACACCAGGAGTTCTGAAAGACACCGTAAACGAACTTCCGGTTACGCGTACGGAGTTTAATCAAGTACTGGCAATGCTAACAGAGCTGAAAGGATTGTTGAAAGGGAATAACGGAGATGATTCCCTTTCTTTACTCAATCAACACCCCCCTGCACTTCAGAGGGACAAAGCTTTACCCTTAAATGTGGAGGGGTATAATGGAACACAAACCGCTTCTCTTAACATTACAACTACCCTTGAAGAATCCAACGCTCGTTCTAACAGTCGAAATAACCACTCTGCGTGAAGGAAAATTCACAAGGACAAACAAAAGGATTTCAGCTTTTCTAGCTGGGCAAACTAGCAATTTATTTTTAACAAAGGTACTTTTTCTCAAAGTAATGTTATTACTGTTGAATCAGATTTTGATGAATTCAAAAACAAGCTGTATTCTCTTAAAAACAATCAACTTGAGATTGACTATCTTATAGAATGTGTCAAAGTAAAGCGCATACCCAAAGGGCTGCGCTTTTACAAATTTCCAAATAATGTTAAATCCGGAACTGCTTATTATAAAAAGTTGTGTGAGATTTTTGACAGGGCCGGAATTGAGATGTTACAGTTGATGATTAGTGAATATGAAGCAAAAGCTAAGATTTTAATAGAAGAATTGAATGTTTTGAATGAAGCTGTCACTGCAGAAAATGTTTTTCCTATGGTTAAGCATGACTACGAAAAAGTATTCAATGAGGTGGATCAATTTTGTGGGAAGGTAATAAACAGAAAAATTAGAAAGTTAGAAAGGGACTTGATTGACTATAGAGAAGGTGTAGCTTACCCCTGTTTTAGTAGAGTCAAAGGTGAGTCGGGGCAAGAGAGCACTAGAGGTAATGAGAGGATGAAGTTTTTTCCAATGAGGTAGAGGATTTACCCCGCAGAAGCGAAAGACTCGCGGAAAAAGGTAAAAAGTCTTACAACCAGGATTTTTACCAACACCCCGGGAAGACCGGGGCATGGGGGCAGAAACATCAGAAAACACTGGGAGCTTGGAGCAACAAGCATTATTAGTTCCCAGTTTAATATTAACAGAGAGCAAATCAACAAACCCAAATTTGACTGGTTGTGTAAACCCTGATTCCATCAATAACATTACAATAGTCAAAGAAGGAAATTGCACCATATTTACAAGGAACGATTTTACCATTTATAATTACATGGATTTTTAGATAAATGGTACTGCATTTGACATTTTCACTAGAGGGTTTCACTTTGTTCCCAGCAAAGGTTTTGATGTAGCAGCCCTGTTAGTTGAACTTAAGTTGTTCACTAGAGGTTTGAACTTGATGCATTTATTCAAGGGCAATACCTGTAACAACCAAGGGCTAATGAGAAGAAGCACATTCAATCCACCCATGCACCCTGTTGTTAGGCTGTTTGAAGGATTTGTAGAGCAAGATCTTCGTAAACTTCCTTTCAGAGAGCACAGTTTATCTCATAGTAATATGAACACTGAAGAAATTGAACTTATTAGGCTCTTGGGAAGGGAAGGTATAAGGATCATGAAACCTGACAAGGGTGGGGGAGTTGTGTTGATGTACGACTCTAATTATGAGGCCAACATTCACCACTTGCTACAGGATGAGGATCAATACACCTTAATTTCACGCAATGAATACAATATTGCTGTTGCAAAAATAAAATATTTACTTTCTGATGGTTTATTACAGGGTACTATAAACGAAAGGCTCTTTAATTATCTTCAGGTTAACAAGCCCAGGATTCCCGTTTTATTCGGCATTCCCAAAATACATAAAGGGATAGACCCCCTTGCTTTCAGACCCATAGTGGCGGGTGCAGGAAGCATAACAGAGCCGCTAGGGAAGTTCATCGATTATATAACAAAGCGGTTTGTTCCCTTGTTGAATTATGTATGTAAGGATTCGTGGGAATTTTTGAAAACTATTCCACTTGAAAAATACTCTCCAGATCTATTAATGGTCACCATAGATATCAAGGACTTGTTCTCCAGCATTCCCCATGATAATGGTCTTGATTGGTTTGGGGATTTTTTTAACAATGAAACCAACCTAGGTAACAACCTCACCAATTTGGTGATAGACCTAATGAGGGTAGTACTTGAGAACAATTTTATATTTTTCAACGGGGAACTTTTCAAACAATGCAGAGGAGTGGCTATGGGAGCTTCCTGTGCCACTCTTTATGCCAACGTGGTCCTTCATAGATGGGAGCATGCTTACATCTTTACACCATCTTGGGAACAGCATCTCATTTATTATCGTAGATACCTGGATGACATTTGTATACTCTGGGGAGGTACAGAGAACGAGTTAGCTTTATTTTTGAACTACATTAACACTACTACTCAATTTCTTCACTTTACACATTCTGTTAGCAGTGCAGAGCTTCATTACTTGGATGTTACCATCTATAAGGACCAGTTAATTGGTGGGTTCCAGTCTAAAATCTTTCGGAAACCCACCTTTTCTAACTCCTTTCTGCACTACAACAGCTCGCACCCTTTTTATCAGAAAAAAGGAATAGTTAAGGGGCAATTCATTAGGGCTTCCAGGATGTGTAGTAAGTTTGAAGATTTTAACAAGGAAATCTCCATGCTACACACCATGTTTCTTAAACGTGGATACCCCTTGGATTTGTTATCAACATTAACAACAGAAGTTTGTGCGTTAAGGCAGACTTCCTATGCACCACTGATTGGTAATAGCTCTGCCATTTTGGCTCCGTCTTTGCCAACAAATAGGGAGCAATCAAGCAATAACTTTATTTACACATTTGCTAGTAACTCTACTGAAATAGAACAGGTGATTTCAAAATAGTGATCTATTCTCACAACTCAGGATGATTTTAAGCACAACATCCCTGCTAAACCAAAATTTGTTAGAAAGAGGGGTTTGAACCTTAAAGAAATGTTTGAGAGAAGACCACAACCACAAGGGAATAAACAACAGCTCCATAAAGGGACTTATAAATGTGGAGCTTGTAGCCAGTGTCATGTAGTTCTGAATGAATCCCACTTATACCTTAAATCAAGAAGAATGAACATTCAATCTTATGGCTCTTTCTCTTGTACCACCAAGGGGGTGGTGTATTTAGGTGTATGCATGACCTGCTTCAGTTTTTATGTAGGGAAAACTGAGAGGGAATTCAGAAAAAGACTTTATGAGCATCTTTACGATACAGAAAAGAAGGACAACAATGCCTTCTACAAGCATTCCCTCATTTGCCCCAATTTTAAACTGAAGTTTTTAGTGCTTGAGCAGGTCATTCCCGATGTTAGGGGAGGTGATTGGGAAGCCACCCTTGAATATAGGGAGCTTGTGTGGCAACTCAAGTTGGACGCAGGAAGACCACCCGGGCTAAATGATACTTTAAGTATTAGCTCGGTGTTAAAATTAAGAAGGGCTAGGCTTTGGCACTGATTTACTGGAGATTTAGTTAGCTTTACTAGGTCAGTTAAGTCCCTTTTCCTTGTTGAATTTTACACTTGTCTCTATCCTTTAGTAAAAGAACTTGAGAGGAAATTATGTAGTACCTTCCCACTTTTCACAGGGTATTTTTTCAATAACACTTTTTAACATCTTTTAATATCTTTAGTAATTCAGATGACTTGTGTTCCCTACAAGAATTGTAATTTTGGAATGATGACAGCAGTTTCAAACACTTTTGTCCACACAATGTTTGTAAAACAATGAACAGCAGGTTTCATTTCTTAATCACACTGAATGTTTTTATGAAATATTATGTATTCAAACTATATATGAATATCCATTTTTAACTCAACTGAAACAGAACTCTTTGAGGCTGTTTTTTAACAAGTAATGTTCTTTTAAAAAATTGTATATAGGGTTTAATTAGTTAATTGGTTTATAAGTGTATTTAAGCACTCATTGCAAGCATCTGGCTGTTTCACTTGAAAAAGCTCGGAATATTCCGAGCGAAAGCGCTTGTGCTCTACGTTGTGTTTTGCTTGTTTGGAATTAAAAGACACTGATTCACTTTTTACTAAGTTGGTTGTTCCTGCTGAGCTGCCTGGATACGTCTTATTATCTGTTTTCAATGAATGACTAACTACAAGATTTTCCTGTGAGCTACACATGATTAAAATGTTCTTCAGTGCTGTCAGAAAACTCTGTTTTGTTTTATGTACAAAAAAAGATGCAAGTAATTTTTTTCATTAAAGGACACTGTAATAGCCCTTTCCTGACCTAGTTTTGTTGTGGCTTTCCCAATGTCAACCACATAGTTAAAAAAAAAAAAAAAAAAAGCAAAAAAAAAACTTCATCTAAAGACTAGATAGACATGATAATGACCTTGAACTCCTTCACATCCAGCTTACTAAGAAACAGAACCAGATATATCATCGGTCATAGGACCCCCATCTATGCCTCCCACAGCCAATACCTCCTACTTAGCCAGTATGGAGTTGATGTATATTAAACCAAACACCATTCACCTAGGAGATTTCAACTACCCCTTCATAAACCATGAGAGGTGTACATTCAGTAGTGTAGCTAGGATGTGGTCAACAATGCATCTTCCCATGGGCACTGCCTTGTTCAAGGTGCAACTTGCCAATGTAAAATAAAAAAAAAAAGATTTTAGTCAAAATTTTTTTTATTTCCCTTTACAGGAAAAAGCAGCACATACATTCTAAATTGATGTCCAAGATGCTCTTATGTGCTTCCCGCACTAGTTTACATAATCTTGCTTCAGCACCTCCCCAAAAAGACCTCTTACTGGCTGCACAGGTAGAGGGGTGGTGCCATGGTGCAAGAAAGACAGTGTCTTGGTTGTATCATTGGTGCCCATAGCCAGCTGAGGGATGTAGTATTTTCCCAGTTGAAAATGCTTGCTGTGGGTGCATGTGGTGCGTGGGGAGAGAGATTAGGGAAGGAAAAAAAAGTCTCGGAAGTAAGTAGGGTTACCAGTTCATTTTGGTGCTTCTGAATACTTGGACAGAGTACTGAAGGGGTTGTTGGGGAAAATGTTTCATTCTGACGCTTGTGCTTACTTCAAGTGACCACTGAAGAGATTTTTGTTGGGAAAATGATTAATTTTTATGTCACTGGAGTGCTAGTGCTTACTTAGGGATCTTTGGGGGAAATTATTCATTTTGGTGTCATTTGATTGCTCATAACTACTGAAGGGATTGTTGGGGGAACTGTTTCATTCTGTTATCTGAGTGCTTGTGCATACATTAACAAAATGCTGAAGGGGTCGTTGTGGGAAATGTTTCAGTTTGGTACCCGTGCATACTTGGACAGACTGCTGAAGGGGTCTTGGAGGGGAACTGTTTCATTTTGGTGCTTGGGCTTACTTGGATAGACTATTTAAGGAGCTATGGGGAAAATGTTTCATTTTGGGGTTATTGGAGTGCTTGTACATACTGAAAGACTTAAACCAAATAAAAACGCCAAACAAGTCCAAAACTGAAGAAAAACAGAAATAGCAGAAGGTCACTGGTAAACGGTTCAAAAACCACAGATAATCTAATAATTTATCTGTGGTTTTTGAACCGTTTACCAGTGACCGTCTGCTATTTCTGTTTTTCTTCATACTGAAAGACTACTGAAAGGATTTTTGGGGGAAATGATTCATTTTGGTGACCTTTGCATACTCATTACTTCTGGGATTGTTGGGGAAATGGTTTCACTCTAGTATCATTTCAGTGCTTGTGCATACTTATACTACTGAAGTGGTCATTGGGGAAAATGCTTTATTTTAGTACTTTTCCTTCCTTGATCTTTGTGAGGGAAGTGATTTCATTTTTGTGTCCTTGGAGTGCTAGCACATACTTGGACAGTTTATTCAAGGGATTTTTAGGGGGAAATTATTCATTTTCGTGTCATTTTAGTGCTCAGTACTACTGTTTGGATTGCTGGGGGAATAGTTTCATTTTGGTATTATTTGAGTGCTTGTGCGTACATGGACAAACTACCAAAGGCACCATTGTGGAAAATGTTTCATTTTGGTTCTTGTGAATACTTGGACAGACTACTTGAAGGTATCTTTATAGAAAATTATTTATTTTTTGGTGGTGCATACATTTTCTTTGTGACATTTAGAGAAAGAAAGCAAACAATGCAGCAAAGCCCTGCATAATTTTAATGTATATTCATCTTGATTTTAAGACAAGGATATAGTGAATCCTTCCACTATGACTCACTGAAGATTTAACCCCCTGATGATCAGGCTCACTGAAATGTAAGTGTTTTTTGCAGGGGAGGGCAGGATCCCCTGCATCCTCAATGTGGTTGTGAGCCACTCCCACACTCCAAATTTATATTCCTTGTCTCTTCTTGGTAACTGAAAAAGAAGTAATGCGTGTCTCTATCTTTCTTGAAAGCAGTGTGAGGAGGGCATACCTCTCAACTTCTTAGCACAAGAGAAAGCCTAAAATAATGGGATCAAAGGTCCACAAAGAGGGACAGGTTTTAAATACTGCTCTTATAAATTTTAAACTTAGAAAGTTGCTGGAATAACATGATTTATAATGTGGAACACCCTGCCCCCAGAATACAAAACCAAACTTTTGCATTCAAAAACCTCCTTAAAACCTACCTCTACAGCAACCACTTATGTAACTGCAATCCACCCCCCTGAATTCACACCAACTCCTTAACTGAACCTTTTAACAGTCCCTACTGTTGCTCCCTTATGCTCTGGGTTTTTCACCAATGATTGTACGTATTGTATATATTACCACAATCTGACAAAATGGTTGTTATACTATCTCCTATCTATCCTGATTATGTCTGCTGTATAACTTACTACTGTATACGTTTTTTTTTCATTTTTCTTTTTATGCTATATTATACTTTGTAACTAATTATTGTCATTACTTTACTTTCTGTAATGTCTGGAGCTTTTCTCCCCAGGACTCCATTGAAAACAGACACCAGTTGCCCAGCTGGATTATCCTTGTAAACAAATATTAAATAAATACATTTGTATTAGTATGCATATTCTGAAGGAAATGAGGTCTGAAGCAAAGTTATTATTTAGTGAGTTCAGCCCTCACTGATTTGCCCGAAAAAAACACAAGTTTTATGAGGTGAAATCTGGGCATTCTGCAAAAAACTGGACAGTGGAAACGTATGGTCAAGGGCCAGGGCTAATTATTCAGCACATATTGCTTAATACTCTGAAAGTCTGTATGTTGCCTAGGTAAACTAAAGGAAAAACATTATCAAAAATGAGACCTTGCTGTACTCTGTATTCTTAATGGTCTTCCTGAGGTCTCTATTACAGTACTTTGAAATATTTGTGATTACTGCAGATTTGCACAATAACAAACTGTGCTGCTCAAAGTGTTGTACTGTTATGTCTTGAGTCAGCCATTGGTGTAGTGCTTTGAAAACCTTGTTTCCTTTGGTTTTTGAACTGCTAGAGAGTATCATAACATAGGACAGGTCTATGTAATGCAGTATACAAATAGTTATTGGATTTGATATTTAAGATTGTTGTTAGGCTTTTATAATATGTGCATTTTAATTAAAATTATGCTAATTTTAGCTCTGTCACTTTACTGATGACTTGCATGAGAGTTGGATATATATCTATCTTGGTTTGTTTTGTGCAGAAACATAAGAACTGTGTGGCATGTTGGTGTCAGCCTAGTTGTGACCTATGAACTTAGACAATCTACTCTTGGGTCATTTTAAGCCTTTTCCAAAATGTTCATCCCAACGGTAAGAATCAAACCCTGTACCTTGTGCATATCAAATAAACCCAGTAATAACTGTACCGTGACGTCAGAAGCTATTTAAACCAAGGGACCATTTTTTCCCCCAATAATTTTTTATTTCTTCTGTTGCTTACTTTCTTGCACTTTACATTTATCTTTATTTGTTAGGTTTGGGGTCATTTTATAACCGAAATGAGGCAGTCAGGTACAGCCGATATTGTCTAGTAGAGCACACCCCTGTTGCTAAACAGTAAACACACTCAGTTTAAGTGTTTAGTACCTTATTATGTCATTGGGGCATGCTATTAGCAGACAGTAAACCACACATTGATATGTAGATGATCCAGTGTTCACAGAATTAGCACTAACTGTTACACATTGTGTTACAAGGAGCTGTCAGTGTGATGCAAACTTCAGGTACAAATGGAGTGGCAATGCACATTAGCATTTTTTGTGCAGTATACATAAGGTTCAGGATATATTTTTCTGCCTATGTTAGTAAATGTTTTTCTGTGTTGCAGTTCATATTTACCAGGCTATTCATAGTATAACTTGTTATGGTGCTGTTGGCATTTGAACAGTACCTGCAAAGTGATGTCGATTGTGCTGAATTCTGCTTTATTTTTAACATCTGTGTGGTTTCATTACATTGCTAAAGCTGTTTTGGTATGCATTACATGACAGTTAAATGATTAAGTCTGAAAAATGCTTCAAACTTTCAATAAAACTTCTTGTTTGGACATGCATTTGAGCATCCTGGTCTGTTTTTGTGAAAAGTTGTTTCAAGGCATTTCTTCCAACATCCGTTAAAACAAAAATTTTTTTTTGCTTTGTAGGTTGGGGGAGGGGGGGACAAATGAGGGTCTTGCTCTGGTGTCCATATGGCCTAGCCTGTCCTCTGCGTACATCCTCAAACTGTATGCCAACTTCAACAATACAAACTCTCTGGACGAGTTGCTCTGCACACCAACCAGGGTGATTAAATCCTTATTGATATGAGGCAGCTTTGCTCCCCACCAACTGGAACTTGCTCCATAGTCAGATCAGACCATGGGTCAAGTACGTTCACTACTAACCAAAATTCTATAAAGCAGTAGCCATACCTCTCAAGTGTACGTCATTACGAGGAATGTACCTCAGTTGGGATCTTAAAAAGTTCATGTTCCTCGAAGTTCCTCAAAGTTCCACATTGAAAGAGTCTGTGACACATTCAGTGTTAGGAATTTTTTTTAAGTGAAATCCATGGTAAATAAACATTTATTATATTAATTCATTGAAGGATATTCTTTATAAGTAAAACCAGCAGATTTTAACCATCCTATGACCTTCCTAGTTGAAGTTGTTAGTAACCCATTAGTATGTTTTCCACATTTTGCCCATTTGTTCCACATTATGAAGGCGAGTGTTCCTCATTTTGGAGATGGAAGGTTGAGAGCTATGGCAGTAGCCATCTAGTAAAATAAATCTACAACACACTGGAATAAATCCAGTCATGATTCATTAGTTACTGGGTACTGTGAGACAGAGTTGTACCACAGACAACAAGAAAAGGGTAAATTATTGGTTAACTAATAAATCATGAGTGAATTTATTGCTGAATGTTGGTTAGCTCCAGCAGTATGGAATGTTGGTTATTGGTGTTCTGTGGCTACAGCTTTATTTTCACTTGTTTTTTGGGCTATCAGTTGCATTTACCAACAGCCCTGAAGCATCTTCTAGTACATAGATTTTCATAGATTATGCAAAGACTAATCTTCTAAAACTGTGTGATGACCTGGCTGAATTCAAAGGTCCCTTCCATCTTGATGACCCCACTGTTTATGTGGAATGTTTAACTGTCATATTTTATGCAGCTGTCACCCTAAAAATATTAATAAAATGCCAAACCCCTTTTGTGGAACCCTAATAAAAAGACAAGCTGTATAATAAAAGAGAGAGAAGAAAATACTCATTGCATGTAAAAATAAATCTAACTCTCAAGATACAAAAAACACTTGCTAAACTAAAGAAGGAACTCAGGACCATGATCAAATTGACCATCAGATATGAGATAAAAATAGCCACCCAGATAAAGAATAACAACAAAGCCTTCTTTAACTATGTTAGAAATCTCAAACAACGTGAAGTATTTTGCATACCTAGTAGTAAATATCATCACATACTCAGACCCAGAGAACATAGCCAATCTACGAGAGGACAGAATTATCTAAAAAAAACTGTACTGCCTACTGCTGTTTTAAGTAGTTTAATTGCACTGTTGTACATTGTATCTGATAGTTCTAGGGCTGCTATACCTAGCTTGTGTGGTGGTCTTACACTTGGGCTCAAAACCGGGCATTCTTTCTGCTCTCTTGTGGCAGAAGTGTGCTGATCTAACCTGTCTGAGTTGGGGAATGCTGGTAGAAGGCTTATTGCATGCTTTCCTAATTGGTAGTTAGCTCAAAACTTGTTCCTCTTTGCTCATATTTAAGCCTCGCATTTGCCCTAAGCTGCTGTCTGTACAGCAGTGGTTGGCAGTGCCCTGTAGAGAGACAAAAGCTGTGAAGATCAGTTTTTCCCTAAACAACTGTCAGTGAAACCCTTCCAGGCTATTGTTCAACCTTAGCCTACACAAAGTCCATCTTATAGTCTCTGAGCTACCAACACAGTCCTGTTAAATTAAGTCATTCCCTTCCTTAATAAAGCATACAGTAAGACCCTGTTATCATGGAAGGACAGTTTCCCATCATCTCTCTGGCCAGCCTGATGGACATGGGCACCTTGAGGCAATGTAGCAGTAGCCTTGTGCATGTACAGACAACCACTGACTCCGGAAACGAGATGTAGTTACACGATGAAACTGGAAGTAAGACTGTCATATAAGGACTAATGCCAAACAGGTTGTCAACACTCACATTTTATTTTTTTATTTTTATTTTATTTTATTTATTTTACATTTGTTAACCGGGCTAGTCTAACTGGATATATTTCCATTTTCAGTAGAGGCCCGGGGAGAAAAGCTCCACATAGAGATAAACACAGTTACATAGTATGCAAAAATGAGCTGAAATAAAAAGGAGGCGGGAATAGACAAATATACAGGATAACATCATAGGATTCAACATTCACAAAATAAAAATGGAAACTTATTTCACATTATTTTATAGTTAGGTTATAAAAAGAAAAGATATTCAAAACGAAAAGAGTGAGTAGATCAGTTAAATTTATACTGTCAGTAAAAAGAAATGAACCCAAAGGAGGAGAAGGATATTAGAGAGGTAACTCTTATAAAGTGATGGTAGTAAAACTTAGACATAAAAAGAAGGTAGAAGGAGAGGGAGGAGTAGAGGAAATTTGTGGGAGATTTAGTCGGGGAGATTTATCACTACCCACACTAAATAAGGACACAACACAAATCCATATATAAGGAGGTACTCACTAGTAACTTACCAAAATACCAGAGGCCTTTAAAACAGTGCTTTCAGAAACCACTTACACACACAACAGTGCAAAAAACAACCACAACGCATAAGAACACACATCAATGTCTCAACAAATAAGATGATAAGATGTAACACCACAAAAATGGTCATAAGAGACTCCATAGTGAGAAACATGGATGTTCCCCTCACCAGGCTGGATAAAGAGCGGGTTACAGTTACCTGCCAGGTGCTAGGGTCAGTCAAGTCACTAAACCACAAGTACCAGTATGACTGGGTCTGTATTAGAACATTGGTCAGGTCTTCGAATGTTCTAATATCGACATCTAGTAACCGAAAATGAGAATAGTGAATTTTTAGATAACCAAATTCTTTCCTAGGGAAAGAATTCGGTTGTCCGTTATTGTCACTTCGCTATTTTCAGCTCTGCGGTGAAAATTTACGGTCTGGTTCAGGTAAGTGTGCGATTGTGTGGACGTGAGGGTTAGGGTGGGATAGGTGAGTTAGGGCTAGGGCGCGGGTGAGGTGTGTGTGCGATAGTGACGGACCTTAGGGTTAGGGTTTGGGTTAAGATAAGTGGGTAGATAGTGGTGTATGTACAGTTTAGTGTAGGTTTAGATGTAAGATTTTAGATGTATGTGTGTGGATGGCTGTGTGTTTGGTGTGTTTGTGTTGTGTGTATGCGTTTTGGAACAGCTAATTTTTTCCCTAGGAAAAATTTGATCTAAATTTTTGGTCTTACCAGTTTTTGGTTACTAGGTGTCGATATTAGAAAATTCGAAGACCTGAAACTTCTATGTTCTAATATAGGCCCGTATGACTCTGTCATAGTGCATGTGGGGGTGAATGACTTGAGACATATCTGTCTAGATTATACGAAGAGAGACATGACTGAGCTCTCAGATTGTGTCACGGTTAGATATGTCTAGCCTTAAGCAGCATTCTACCTTATCCAAGCATGATACAATCAAAATAATTATTGACTTTAACAGTTAGCTTAGCTTCTGGTGTCAGTCCAAGGGGATCCATTTTCTGTCTGCCTGGGAGGACATGATTGACAGACTGTGCTGCTTTGCCAGAGATGGTCTGCATTTGCCTCCTGTAGGCTTTCAAAAACTGGCAAAGACATTAACCACTGCTGTTGTGCCATTTTAGGCACTGTCAAAATGACCAACCTCCCAACATACTAAAATCTGTAGATTAACGTAAGGTACTGCAGATTAATGCTACGAGTCTAAACAAGATACTGCACTCCCTGAAAGTACTGCTGACCTTGGAAGATGCTGACATCAGTGCAGTCATAGAGACATGGTTCCAAACCACAGAAAGCACCCCAGCTGTGCATTCAGACCGCAAGTTGAGAGTGAAAGAACCAAATGAGGGAGGTGTATCTATTAAGGATAAGTACATCTCAAGACTGATCAAACAGTATGAGACTCTCAAGCTACTCCATGTCTAATTAATCATAGGCAAAACACCTGCCACATCATAGCTAGTTATATAGGTACCCTGCCATGAACCAGGAAAAGCATACTGCATACCTGGGTTTACTGGAGTCACTTACCATGCAGCCCAATACCTTATTCATGGATGATTTTAATTATGCTACTATTGAATGGGAAGCATATATGACCACAAACAGCCAACCTGCTAGCTGACAGATTTGCAGCAAACTTCAACCGCCTGTCCTCACCAGTCATCTCCCAAAATATGCCTGCCACCATTTCTCAGCCTATTATCTCAAGAGCAGGTCATCTCAGCACTCTCCAAGGCCAGAAACATGGCACCAGTGGGACCAGACAACATCCTGGGCTACCTTTTAAACAGCTTAAAACATGACCTAGCAGACCCATTTGGATCCTTGTTTAACCGTAGCCTGCAGACTGGCTATGTTCTGGCAGAATGGAGGACAGCAACATGAATTCTTCTGCATAGAGGGGACCATCAATCAACCCTGGGAACTGTAAAACAATAAGCCTGACTAGCCTCATCTACAAGGCCATGGAAAGAATTGTTATGGACCTTGCCAACACAGGTAATGCCAAACTTTGGATCCGGCACAGTTCTGATTCATTAAGGGTAGATTATGTCTGTTAAACTTGGTTGACTTCTTTGAGGAACTCACCAGGTCCTGGATGACAGAAAGACAATGCATGCCTCCTACCTTGGCCTAGCCAAGGCATTTGACACAATTCTTTCACTCAGGCATTCTAGAGAAACTCTCCCAATTAAGTATTAAACTCTACTTCAACAGATGGGAAGCCAGTTGGCTCACCAACAGGACATGCACTGTCAAAGTGGGTGACTTCACCTCTAGCAAAAGACCAATCAAAAGTGGCATACCACAGGGTTCTGAGCTGGACCCTTTATTGTTCAGAATTTATTTCTCAGAAGTCCAGACAGCCTGTGACTAGCCAAGTTTACTGATGATTGTCAATTGGGAGTAATCATTGAGTTCCTCAATAATGCTAATATACTGCAGAAAGGGTCAACACAGACAAAGGATTGGTGCTAAATTCAAAAAATGCGTTATTCCCTTTGGGAAAACTAGCATCCCTGCTAATTACAATATAGACAACACTCCCGTAAGTGTACACGCAGTGGTACAGGATCTGGGTACTCAGGTTGATAGCAATCTGAACTTCTGAACTTCAGTCATCACATGTCCACAATGGTAAAGAAATCCTATGTGGCAAATCCCACAAGTAAAGGCATCACATCTAGATCTAAGGATGTTTTGATTCTATTATACTGGGCACTCATCAGACCAATGATTGAGTATAATGTTCCCGTTTGTATGTAACTCACCAGACACCTGCAACAGCTGGAAAAACTACAGAGATGTCTCACCAAGAAAATACAGGGGGCACAAAACAAGTCCTATGCAGAAAGACTGAAAGCCCTGTCATTGTATTCCATCTCCTACAGGCTGAGGGGTGACTTGTGCCTGGCCTAAAGGGCAGTCTTTTAACTGGCCCTAATGGAAATGCTACACATTCATAATTCAAACTGCATGAGAGTCACTCTGTCCAGGGATCTTAACATAGCCTTCGACATGCTCAAATCATGCTGGAGAGATAGATGCATTCCCAGAGACTAACCGTTCTCTGGAACAAGTTTCCCATTCATGTGAAGAACAGCCCCTTTCTGACCATCTTCAAACACCTGGGATGGCACCCAAATCCATCAAGGACAGAGGCAGTTGGTGTTAATTTCCATAGATTCAGATGTCTGTGAACTCTGTCCACCTAACTACGAACAGTTAGGGCAACTCGGGATATATACGGCTATGCTTTTAAGTGCTCTTGGGTGTTAGTCTAGTAATCTGTTATGAAACTGTGAACCAATTCACCCCTCTGTCCCCTATAATATTCTCATATCATATCAACACCCACACTTACAGCCCCTCTCAAACCTCCCAAGAAGAAGTTCTCAGGATGCTATCTGAGGCCAAGAACACTGTCTGTGGGGAAGTTGCACAAGATCATTGTGGAATTTAATAAATAAGGATATAGGTAATGACTTTCAGTCCAATTCATTTTGTTCATGGGCTTATCCTACTTAATTAACCTGGGCAATGAAGTTGAAAAAGTTGCTGAAGCAATGGATGAGGGCAAAATAGTACACTCCAGATCTAGACCTCACAATGGCTTTTGAGAGGATCTCACACTCTCGTATCATAGATAAACTCTCCCAGCAAAATGTCAAACCCTATGTAATTCATTAGATAGTAAACTGATGCACAAACAGAACCCTGGATATTATGGGTGGGTGATTCTACCTCCTCCAAATAATCTGACAGTAGTGGTGTACCTTTGTTTCAGTCCTTGTGCCACTCCTCTTTGGCATTTACTTCTCGGAGGTCAGCGTTAGTGTTAAGGGATGGGGTTGACTAGGTTTGCAGATGACTGCAATCTTGTTGGCATCATAAACTCCCTAGAGGACATGAAGATTCTCTATGAAAGCCTATCCCAAACATATAGCTGGTGTCCAAACCATGGATTAAATCTAAACACCAATATATATATAAATGTCTCATTTGGAAAACATGACTCCCCTTGTAGCTTTCACATTGACACCACACCCATGAAACTCAATCCCATATTTAGGGATCTGGGAACCAATGTTGACAAGGAAGTATAATTTGATCACACATATCCACCATTGTAAGGAAGTCCTTTTTAATTGTGCAGCTTATATTTACAAGTATTATGTCCAAGTCCAGAGATGTAGTCAATCCACTGTAGTCAGCAGCCATCTGGCCAATCATTGAGTATAGTGCCCTTTCAGTATGAACCTTTTGTAATACTTGTTATATTTGGAAAAGCCACAATGCTTTCTTACTTTTTTAAAGGCCTAAGTTGTACCTATAAACTATGCAGACCATCAGACAACTGAGAGGTGACCTATGCCATGTGTATCTTGTGTATGGAGATTCAACAGACCCTACTCTGTCAAACGTGCTACACATTCACAAGTCTGGTGGTATCATCAACCTCTGCTTAAGGGATCTCTTTTGCAAAATAAATAGAACATTTTGGAGAATGAGGTATGTAGGTTCATAGGTAGGTACTAGGCTATCGGCCCAAGGGCCTACGTAAGCCTAGCCAACAAGGTTCCCTGGCTTACGCCACTCAAGAAAGTTATTTTCCTGTGCCACTGTCGAGCAGAGACACAGAAGTGATTCCTGGGGTGTGTTTGCTATTTCCCATCCACTCATCAAGATTTTTCT
Organism: Protopterus annectens; assembly: GCF_019279795.1. Lineage (NCBI taxonomy): Eukaryota > Metazoa > Chordata > Ceratodontiformes > Protopteridae > Protopterus > Protopterus annectens. The sequence goes on from NC_056725.1 coordinate 693,011,123, forward strand.
TGAAGAGTGCTAATGAAGAACTTTGCTTGACATAGATGGGTAGCCTGTTCCAGACTATGGGAAGTCTCTGGGACAGGAATATATCCCTCCAGCATGTCCTGTTTATTGTAGTGACAAGATTTAGGTCCTTAGAGCATGTAGCTCAGAGGGATTGGGATTTATTTAGGTGTAGCATGTCCAACAGCTCTGGGTTTGATATAGCTTTATATGTTAGGCAGAGATCACCTCGGAGTAGGCAATATGCTATGGAGTAAAGCTGGAGATTTTGAGGCAGTCAGTGTAGGGCATTTGTATGAGGCCAGTTATCCTCTTTGTGAAGTACTTCTGTGGCCTTTCCAGCTGTTGCAGATGTCTTGTGAGGTATATTCCAAAAGGGGCATTGTACTCTATAATGGGTCTAATGAGTGTCGAGTAGAGGGGAACAATGACCTTTTTTTTTCCTGGATGAGAACCCTTTTATGATGATGTGTGCCACATAGAAGGACTTCCTGACTACTGTGGTGATGTGACTATCAAAGGAGAGACTACTGTTCACCTGGGTCCCAAGGTCTTTTATCACACAATCGGAGTTAAGTAGATTGCTGCCTATGTGGTAGTTCATGCGTACAGAGTTTTTACCAAAGGGGATGACTCTGCACTTTTTGGCATTGAGCTTGAGGCCATGGCTCTGACACCAGGCATCTGTCTCAGCGAGACCCTTCTGTAGGATGTCCACATCATTTGGGGAAATGACTATGGCTCCTAGTTTGCAGTCATCTGCGAACTTCATTAGCCAGAGGCCTTCTGTGTTAGCCTGTACTTCAGAGAAGTTGATACCAAACAGGAGAGGTCCCAGGACGGAACTCTGTGGTACTCCACTTGTCACCGCTTTGAGGTCAGATTTGGAGTCTGCAACATTTACAGTGTGGGTTCTGTCAGTGAGCCAGTTGGCAACCCACCTTGTGACGTAGGGATTTATACCTAGTTTAGTGAGTTTAGCTATAATTCCAGAATGGGGGATGGTGTTGAACGTCTTGGCGAGGTCAAGATAGGCTGTGTGAACCACCTTACCCTCATCTGTGGCTTTGGTGACGGCCTCAAAGAAGTTGATCAGGTTCAGGAGGCATGATCTGCCTTTCACAAACCTGAACTGGGTGGGATCCAGAGTTTGGAGGTTACCAATGTCTTTGTTTATGAGTTCCATGATGATACGTTCCATGGCATTGTAGACCAGGCTCGTCAGGCTAATAGGTCGATAGTTCCCGGGATCAGAGGTGGCTCTCCCTTTGTGGAGTGGGATAACTGTTGCTGTGCACCATTCAGTGGGCACAAGGCCTGATGCAAGGCTATTATTGAACATGGTGCTTAAGTGGGGAGCCAGTTCGTTCTGAAGTTCTTGTAAAACTCAGCCTGGGATGTTGTCCGGTCCCATGGATGCTGTGTTTTTGGCTATAGAAAGTGCAGCTTTTACCTGCGTAGTTGTGATTACAGGGACTCTGCATTCTTCCTGTATAGATATGGGCCCTTTAGAGGGTGAGGGGGTGGTAAAGTTAGCACTGAACCTATCTGCCAGGATGTTGGCAATATCAGTTGGTTCTGTAATTTACTTGCCTTTGTGCTGTAACTCCGAGCAGATCTGGGTGTTGCCATACAGATTCTTGACATAGCTATAGAATGCTTTGTGGTTGTCCTTGGAATTAGTGGCAATTTTGTTTTCTTAGATAGCTTTGGAGGATCTTATAAGGAATCTCAGCTTCTTACTGAGGCGGACCAGGGAACTCCTCCACTCATGGGATTTTACTCTCTTTTGCAGCAATTTCTTCCTTCTGTTGTACAGTTTGTTTATGGCAGGGGACCACCAGATTGGCTTCCTTTTTTTGGAGGATAGCGCCTAGGTTCTGTTTGGGATAGCACGATCCATGCACTCGTGTAAGTGCTTATAGAGTGCATTTGTGTAGGATTCAGCAGTTGTAACTGTATTGTCCATCTGCCTGGGTGTCATGAAGTTCACCACTTCTGTCTTAAGCATGAAGTTGGCTTTGGAGAAATTTTTTACTGTGGTTTCTTTAATGGGGGTGGGGGTAGGATGTGGATATCAAGGGTGATTAACTTATGGTCAGATCGGACCAACGAGGAATTGACTTCAGGAGTGGAACACCGGTCACTCATGTTTGTAATGACTAGGTCTAGGATATTGTTGCCCCTGGTGGGGGTGTGGATAAGTTTATCCAGGGCGTTGGAGTTTATGAATTCCAGGAAGTGTTGAGCTAAGGAGTTGGTACACGAGTAGTTTTCCCAGTTAATGGTGGGGTAGTTGAAGTCGCCCATTGTTAGGATGTTTGGTTGAACCCTAATATTTTCCAGTACATCAAGAAAAGAGGAGTGGGAATCCTGGGGCATGGTGGGAGATCTGTAGCAACCTACAATTTGAATTGCAGTTTTGACCAGAGTTAGTTGCACTTGGATAACCTCGGATGCATTATGCTGAGCAACTACTCTGGAGGTGTGGATATCCTTAATGAATATGGACACACCTCCGCCTTTGGTGTTTCGGTCCAGGTTACATGGCCGAAAAGTGTGGTATGAATTATAGCCTGGTAGTGCAGGGGTGCTCTCTGGAGCCTTGAACCAGGTCTCAGTCAGTGCACAGATATCGATGTTCTCCATTTTAAGGAGTGCCTCGAGTGAGTGCATTTTGAGATTTAGACTTCTAGCATTGAGTAGCATTACCCTCAGTTTTTGCTTGCCTGTTCCTGTTATGGTGGTGAATTTGTTATTTCAACCTTGCCTAAAAAAGGCACTATAGGGGCAGCAGGAGCCTTAGCCAGTATCTGGAATCCCAGGGGCGATAGGTGCAGGCCATCTGTGGCAAAGCATCGTGGTCTGTCGACCATGCCATCCCAAGCAGACAGATACTGGATCCCCTTAGAATGACACCAGAAGCTTAGCCAATTGTTGAAGTCAATCATTTTGTCCTTGTACTGCGGTATCAGTCTGGGCAGTGGCAGAATGCTACTCAGGGCTAGGGTCATACCTGCCTGGGCTACAAGATCGGAGAGCTCTTCCATGTCTCTTTTCTTGTAGTTCAGGGAGGTACGTCTCAGGTCAGTCACACCAACACGGACAATGACAGAGTCATATTTGTACTTGTGGAGTGACCTGAGTGCATGGGTTATGTGGTGGATCCTGGCACTCGACAGGCAGCTGACAGTAACCTTCTCCTTGTTTAACCCGGTGAGTGGGACATCAGTGTGCCTGACTATAGAGTTGCCTATGACTAGTGTGTTGGGTACGTTGTTTTGCCTTATTGGCTGTGGTTGAGTGGCACACTGAGTCTGTGGGCTATGTGTCATTTGAGTTGTGTTGGGGGATGGAGGTTGCTTGCGTTTCTGCTTTGGAGGTCTCTCTTGCTTAGACAGATTATTATTAAGAGCCTCCGCGAATGTGTAACTATGTGTGGATTTTGGTGGTGTAGATTGTGAGACTATGTGATGAGTGTGGTGTGGTGCAAATGTTTACCTTCTCCTCATGACTGTCAGGCTCAGTCTTGGTTGGAGAGAGCTTTGCAGCCAGTTTGGCTAGATAAGTGCATCTCTCACAGGTTGTAGTGTTGGGTGGTAGGAAGCGAGGGTTGTCTGTGTACATGAGGCAATATCTACATTGCCTCAAGATGCCCAGATTCATCAGGTAGAACACTGGGAGCTGACCCTTGGACATGCCTGAATAAAAAACTATTTTCCTCTAGATAAGTGAGGAAAGTGAGTACAAGAGCTGTTTTTCTCTAAGCAAGTGAGAAAAGTAAGTACAGAAACTGTTTTCCTCTAGGTAATGAGGAAGACTGAGTGCTATAGTAATTAGTAGCTTATTTAGTACTTACAAGTTCTGAACAAGTGCTGAGCATGAATAAGCAAATTTAAGTGCTAAAATTAAGAATTTGTATCTGCGCTAGATGAGTTACGGGACAGAAACAAGTGCAAATGCAGGCTTTCAAATCAGAAAGTTGAGAGAGATGGAAGAGATTGCCCAGACGGCCAATAACTACAACTTCTGGGCCAGAACCACTCCTTATGGGGTAGACAGGTTATCTAGTGCTTACCACTCCCACTGATAAGCTAGAAGGCTTCCTTCCAACACAGAAAGGCTTGGGAGGCTCAGAAACTTACATACAGTCCTGGATACAGCATCTGGAACACTAGTTACAGGAAAGGTAGGAAACAGGCTTACAGTTTTTTATTTTTTTACAGAAAAGTAGCAAAAACAGTAGTAAAAACAATTCACATGCAGTGCAAGCTAGCACACTTGAATGTAGCAATATTAGACCAAGCACAGTTTAAAAAATGCAATTTAATTAAAAAGGACTGCTGCGGTAGCGTTGTCGCCTCACAGTTAGACGTTGCACGTTCGATTCTCAGTTAGACCGTCTTCTGTGTGTCAACATGCGTGAATGGGCGTTCCATCGCTGAAGGTTGTGCATTAGGCCCGGCAAGCCAGCACGTAAAAATCTACTGCCAATCATTAGCGGACCGGAGTTCCGCTGTGGCGACCCCTAACCGGGAAAAGCCAAAAGACAGTAATTAAAAAGGACTAAAAGCAAGTGCAGAAATAGTTTATTAGGTAGAATGTAGTAAAGAGATGGAACTGGGGGTGTGTCCCAGATCAAATCTACAGTGGGGCGAGCAACTGCAAAAGCCACCAAATTTAAACTACAAACCAAAAAATAGGGAGGGTGGATGGGACAAAACAGTTTCAATAGAGATCTAAGCAACAACTAACAGTACAAACTGTAAAACCAAAAAAATATACTCAGCTCTGTATATTTGCAGATAAGTCTCTCAGAACAGTGAGACAACAGTTTCAACAGAGATCTAATCAACAATTAAACTCTATAACCAAAAAAATATATACTCTGCTCTGTATATTTGCAGATAGTCTGGAAGGCAATCTCTCAGAACACAGGTTCCAGCAAAAATATCAAAGACATTACAAATTGTATAGCACCATCTTCCACTCCATATAAAACAATTACATCTCTGTGTATTCAAATGTAATTTGGATGACTAGATGGATAACTGGAAATTTATTCCTGGTTTTGCTCACCTATCCCTTATGGATAAGGGAAAACTTGCAAAAGTCTCAACATATCCTTGTCTGGACTATACAAAAAATATCTATATCATCTCAAATTATGGTATGATCCCAGTTATTCTTATCAGGGGTAATATATAATTGTTGACCATGGGATTGATAAGGCCAATCTAGACTGCAATGGGATAGATTATTTTGAGCACAAAAAAGGGAAAATGGCCCACAAAGACAGCTAGCCTAGTACATAATTTTGAACCTGTAAAATATTAGGATTAACTACCACCATGGAAATATAAGGCTAGGCTCTTAGGATCTTCATAGATCAGTGGCCTATTAAATATATATGAAAGCATAAGCTCATATAAATTGTGGATCTGTAGAATAACTAAAATATTGTCACATTCAAAAATTGCAAATGCCTTGGAATACACATTGACTAAAATATTTCCCACAGCTGTCACACTGAAATAACCACTTCCAATGTACTTAATCAGCTAAATTACATTATAAATGTACTAGTTACTTCATTCCATATCCAAGAAAAGTTATATTTCAAACCATACTTTTACTGCAACATCATCTCCCACGGATTGCTTTTGTCAATAACTGTATAAACACACTCCAGAAACCAAATTACAAGCTGTGACACTTTATAAAGCTCTCTGATTTAGGACATGCAAGTACTACTTACTGGAAATCTCTAATAACATCCCCAGCACTGAAAGAACCACATAACTACTTAGTACAACCTAGAAAATGATGTTTTCTGCTTTCCTCTAGCTATCAAGCTTCAGTTTAGTTTAATCTGTGAAATGATAGACTCTCTAAAAAGTCATAATCCTGGAACCCCTTTGCTACAGTACATGTAACTGAGAGAACCTTCTGCAAAATGGATCCTGCTCTATGGAATTTTATTCCTTAACTATTGAAACCCATCCGATTAAGATCTGCCTTCAGGCAAGTCTAATTCAATTACCTATGCTAAAACATGTATCTTCTTCCAGAAAAGCCCACCAAGAAAAATCCCCTTGTGTCTAACCCCTCCCTTCCTCGGTCTTCCTTAACTGTCATTGTATGCATGCCTACCTCTAACATCTCCCCACCTCATTCTCCTTAACTATCATTGTGTGTATGCCTACCCTTAACCCCTCCACACCTCATTCACCTTTAACTACCATTGTGTGCATGCCTACCTCTAACCCCTCCCCACCTCATTCTCCTCTACCTATCATTGTGTGCATGTCTATCTCTAACCCCTCCCACCTCATTCTCCTTTATCTATCATTGTGTGCATGTCTACCGCTAACCCCTCCCCACCTCATTCTCCTTTAACTATCATTGTGTGCATGTCTACCTCAAACCCCTCCCACCTCATTCCCCTTTACCTATCATTGTGTGCATGCCTACCTCTAACCCCTCCCCACCTCATTCTCCTTTACCTATCATTGTGTGCATGCCTACCTCTAACCCCTCCCCACCTCATTCTCCTTTACCTATCATTGTGTGCATGCCTACCTCTAACCCCTCCCACCTCATTCTCCTTTACCTATCATTGTGTGCATGCCTACCTCTAACCCCTCCCACCTCATTCTCCTTTACCTATCATTGTGTGCATGCCTACCTCTAACCCCTCCCACCTCATTCTCCTTTACCTATCATTGTGTGCATGCCTACCTCTAACCCCTCCCACCTCATTCTCCTTTACCTATCATTGTGTGCATGCCTACCTAACCCTCCCACCTCATTCTCCTCATTGTGTGCATGCCTACCTCTAACCCCTCCACCTCATTCTCCTTTACCTATCATTGTGTACATGCCTACCTCAAACCCCTCCCACCTCATTCTCCTTTACATATCATTGTGTGCATGCCTACCTCTAACCCCTCCCACCTCATTCTCCTTTACCTATCATTGTGTGCATGCCTACCTCTAACCCCTCCCACCTCATTCTCCTTTACCTATCATTGTGTGCATGCCTACCTCTAACCCCTCCCACCTCATTCTCCTTTAGTTATCATTGTGTGCATGCCTACCTCTAACCCCTCCCACCTCATTCTCCTTTACCTATCATTGTGTGCATGCCTACCTCTAACCCCTCCCACCTCATTCTCCTTTACCTATCATTGTGTGCATGCCTACCTCTAACCCCTCCCCACCTCATTCTCCTTTACCTATCATTGTGTGCATGCCTACCTCTAACCCCTCCCACCTCATTCTCCTTTACCTATCATTGTGTGCATGCCTACCTCTAACCCCTCCCCACCTCATTCTCCTTTACCTATCATTGTGTGCATGCCTACCTCTAACCCCTCCCACCTCATTCTCCTTTACCTATCATTGTGTGCATGCCTACCTCTAACCCCTCCCGCCTCATTCTCCTTTACCTATCATTGTGTGCATGCCTATCTCTAACCCCTCCCACCTCATTCTCCTTTACCTATCATTGTGTGCATGCTTACCTCTACCCCTCCCACCTCATTCTCCTTTACCTATCATTTTGTGCATGCCTACCTCTAACCCCTCCCCACGTCATTCACCTTTACCTATCATTGTGTGCATGCCTACCCCCTCTCACCTCATTCTCCTTTACCTATCATTGTGTGCATGCCTACCTCTAACCCCTCCCACCTCATTCTCCTTTACCTATCATTGTGTGCATGCCTACCTCTAAGTCCTCCCCACCTCATTCACCTTTACCTGTCATTGTGTGCATGCCTACCTCTAACCCCTCCCCACCTCATTCTCCTTTACCTATCATTGTGTGCATGCCTACCTCTAACCCCTCCCACCTCATTCTCATTTACCTATCATTGTGTGCATGCCTACCTCTAACCCCTCACCACCTCATTCTCCTTTACCTATCATTGTGTGCATGCCTACCTCTAACCCCTCCCCCCTCACTCTCCTTTACCTCTCATTGTGTGCATGCCTACCTCTACCCCTCCCACCCCATTCACCTTTACCTATCATTGTGTGCATGCCTACCTCTAACCCCTCCCCACCTCATTCTCCTTTACCTATCATTGTGTGCATGCCTACCTCTAACCCCTCCCCACCTCATTCTCCTTTACCTATCATTGTGTGCATGCCTACCTCTAACCCCTCCCACCTCATTCTCCTTTACCTATCATTGTGTGCATGCCTACCTCTAACCCCTCCCATCTCATTCTTCTTTACCTATCATTGTGTGCATGCCTACCTCTAACCCCTCCCACCTCATTCTCCTTTACCTATCATTGTGTGCATGCCTACCTCTAACCCCTCCCACCTCATTCTCCTTTACCTATCATTGTGTGCATGCCTACCTCTAACCCCTCCCCACCTCATTCTCCTTTACCTATCATTGTGTGCATGCCTACCTCTACCCCTCCCACCTCATTCTCCTTTACCTATCATTGTGTGCATGCCTACCTCTAACCCCTCCCACCTCATTCTCCTTTACCTATCATTGTGTGCATGCCTACCTCTAACCCCTCCCCACCTCATTCTCCTTTACCTATCATTGTGTGCATGCCTACCTCTAACCCCTCCCACCTCATTCTCCTTTACCTATCATTGTGTGCATGCCTACCTCTAACCCTTCCACCTCATTCTCCTTTAGCTATCATTGTGTGCATGCCTACCCCTAACCCCTCCCACCTCATTCTCCTTTACCTATCATTGTGTGCATGCCTACCTCTAACCCCTCCCACCTCATTCTCCTTTACATATCATTGTGTGCATGCCTACCTCTAATCCCTCCCATCTCATTCTCCTTTACATATCATTGTGTGCATGCCTACCTCTAATCCCTCCCACCTCATTCTCCTTTACCTATCATTGTGTGCATGCCTACCTCTAACCCCTCCCACCCCATTCTCCTTTACCTATCATTGTGTGCATGCCTACCTCTAACCCCTCCCACCTCATTCTCCTTTACATATCATTGTGTGCATGCCTACCTCTAACCCCTCCCACCTCATTCTCCTTTACATATCATTGTGTGCATGTCTACCTCTAACCCCTCCCCACCTCATTCTCCTTTACCTATCATTGTGTGCATGCCTACCTCTACCCCTCCCACCTCATTCTCCTTTACCTATCATTTTGTGCATGCCTACCTCTAACCCTCCCACCTCATTCTCCTTTACCTATCATTGTGTGCATGCCTACCTCTAACCCCTCCCATCTCATTCTTCTTTACCTATCATTGTGTGCATGCCTACCTCTAACCACTCCCACCTCATTCTCCTTTACCTATCATTGTGTGCATGCCTACCTCTAACCCCTCCCCACCTCATTCTCCTTTACCTATCATTGTGTGCATGCCTACCTCTAACCCCTCCCACCTCATTCTCCTTTACATATCAGTGTTTGCATGCCTACCTCTAACCCCACCCATCTCATTCTCCTTTACCTATCATTGTGTGCATGCCTACCTCTAACCCCTCCCACCTCATTCTCCTTTACATATCATTGTGTGCATGCCTACCTCTAACCCCTCCCACCTCATTCTCCTTTACATATCATTGTGTGCATGCCTACCTCTAACCCCTCCCACCTCATTCTCCTTTACATATCATTGTGTGCATGCCTACCTCTAACCCCTCCCACCTCATTCTCCTTTACCTATCATTGTGTGCATGCCTACCTCTAACCCCTCCCACCTCATTCTCCTTTACATATCATTGTGTGCATGCCTACCTCTAACCCCTCCCACCTCATTCTCCTTTACCTATCATTGTGTGCATGCCTACATCTAACCCCTCGGCACCTCATTCTCCTTTACCTATCATTGTGTGCATGCCTACCTCTAACCCCTCCCATCTCATTCTCCTTTACCTATCATTGTGGGCATGCCTACCTCTAACCCCTCCCCACCTCATTCTCCTTTACATATCATTGTGTGCATGCCTACCTCTAACCCCTCCGCACCTCATTCTCCTTTACCTATCATTGTGTGCATGCCCCCTCCCCACCTCATTCTCCTTTACCTATCATTGTGTGCATGCCTACCTCTAACCCCTCCCCACCTCATTCTCCTTTACCTATCATTGTGTGCATGCCTACCTCTAACCCCTCCCACCTCATTCTCCTTTACATATCATTGTGTGCATGCCTACCTCTAACCCCTCCCACCTCATTCTCCTTTACCTATCATTGTGTGCATGCCTACCTCTAACCCCTCCCCACCTCATTCTCCTTTACCTATCATTGTGTGCATGCCTACCTCTAACCCCTCCCACCTCATTCTCCTTTACATATCATTGTGTGCATGCCTACCTCTAACCCCTCCCACCTCATTCTTCTTTACCTATCATTGTGTGCATGCCTACCTCTACCCCTCCCACCTCATTCTCCTTTACCTATCATTGTGTGCATGCCTACCTCTAACCCCTCCCACCTCCTTCTCCTTTACATATCAGTGTGTGCATGCCTACCTGTAACCCCACCCATCTCATTCTCTATCATTTTGTGCATGCCTACCTCTAACCCCTCCCACCTCATTCTCCTTTACATATCATTGTGTGCATGCCTACCTCTAACCCCTCCCACCTCATTCTCCTTTACCTATCATTGTGTGCATGCCTACCTCTAACCCCTCCCCACCTCATTCTCCTTTACCTATCATTGTGTGCATGCCTACCTCTAACCCCTCCCCACCTCATTCTCCTTTACCTATCATTGTGTGCATGCCTACCTCTAACCCCTCCCACCTCATTCTCCTTTACCTATCATTGTGTGCATGCCTACCTCTAACCCCTCCCCACCTCATTCTCCTTTACCTATCATTGTGTGCATGCCTACCTCTAACCCCTCCCACCTCATTCTCCTTTACCTATCATTGTGTGCATGCCTACCTCTAACCCTCCCACCTCATTCTCCTTTACCTATCATTGTGTGCATGCCTACCTCTAACCCCTCCCACCTCATTCTCCTTTACCTATCATTGTGTGCATGCCTACCTCTAACCCCTCCCACCTCATTCTCCTTTACATATCAGTGTTTGCATGCCTACCTCTAACCCCACCCATCTCATTCTCCTTTACCTATCATTGTGTGCATGCCTACCTCTAACCCCTCCCACCTCATTCTCCTTTACCTATCATTGTGTGCATGCCTACCTCTAACCCCTCCCACCTCATTCTCCTTTACATATCAGTGTTTGCATGCCTACCTCTAACCCCACCCATCTCATTCTCCTTTACCTATCATTGTGTGCATGCCTACCTCTAACCCCTCCCACCTCGTTCTCCTTTACATATCATTGTGTGCATGCCTACCTCTAATCCCTCCCATCTCATTCTCCTTTACATATCATTGTGTGCATGCCTACCTCTAACCCCTCCCACCTCATTCTTCTTTACCTATCATTGTGTGCATGCCTACCTCTAATCCCTCCCATCTCATTCTCCTTTACATATCATTGTGTGCATGCCTACCTCTAACCCCTCCCCACCTCATTCTCCTTTACCTATCATTGTGTGCATGCCTACCTCTAACCCCAACCCACCCCATTCTCCTTTACCTATCATTGTGTGCATGCCTACCTCTAACCCCTCCCACCTCATTCTCCTTTACCTATCATTGTGTGCATGCCTACCTCTAACCCCTCCCACCTCATTCTTCTTTACCTATCATTGTGTGCATGCCTACCTCTAACCCCTCCCACCTCATTCTCCTTTACATATCATTGTGTGCATGCCTACCTCTAACCCCTCCCACCTCATTCTCCTTTACCTATCATTGTGTGCATGCCTACCTCTAACCCCTCCCACCTCATTCTCCTTTACATATCATTGTGTGCATGCCTACCTCTAATCCCTCCCATCTCATTCTCCTTTACATATCATTGTGTGCATGCCTACCTCTAACCCCTCCCCACCTCATTCTCCTTTACCTATCATTGTGTGCATGCCTACCTCTAACCCCAACCCACCCCATTCTCCTTTAACTATCATTGTGTGCATGCCTACCTCTAACCCCTCCCACCTCATTCTCCTTTACATATCATTGTGTGCATGCCTACCTCTAATCCTTCTCCGCCTCATTCTTCTTTACATATCATTGTGTGCATGCCTACCTCTTACCCCTCCCACCTCATTCTCCTTTACCTATCATTGTGTGCATGCCTACCTCTAACCCCTCCCACCTCATTCTCCTTTACCTATCATTGTGTGCATGCCTACCTCTAACCCCTCCCCACCTCATTCTCCTTTACCTATCATTGTGTGCATGTCTACCTCTAACCCCTCCCACCTCATTCTCCTTTACCTATCATTGTGTGCATGCCTACCTCTAACCCCTCCCACCTCATTCTCCTTTACCTATCATTGTGTGCATGCCTACCTCTAACCCCTCCCCACCTCATTCTCCTTTACCTATCATTGTGTGCATGTCTACCTCTAACCCATCCCACCTCATTCTCCTTTACCTATCATTGTGTGCATGCCTACCTCTAACCCCTCCCACCTCATTCTCTTTTACCTATCATTGTGTGCATGCCTCCTGCTTCTTATGCCATCCACATACTTAACATTTGCTCATTTATCTCCTCCTTTCCTTGCCTTATAATTCCAAGCCATAGGATATTCTCACAAATGTAAAATCTACTCTTAACTACTCCAAATCCCCCACATGTGTGAGCACTATATTTCACTCTGAAAACACACCAGCTGTAGCTTTATAAATTTCTCTAAATTTTATTAGTTTGTATGTCAGCTTTTTATAGACACAGTGAATTACTCCATAAACAATTGAAATTGCTTATATTTTTTGAGAATGTTAACTGATAAAGTTCAAATTGATTAGCTCACTTACCTGGTTAACCAATGAAGATCTGGAAGAAATTTGAAATATACACCTGAGATAACTTGGAAAAATTAATAGCACTAAATCCAAACAAGCACCAGATGGTCGTGATATTGCAGCCTTAAGGCCTTATATATTATTCACTGTATATATTGTATCCTGTAATTCATTTTTTAAAAGTTGCATTTCTGTAACTAAATTATTATGGGGTTGTAAGCATTATACACCTTATAGATTGTCTGGTAAACTCTTTTAATCACCTCCATAAAGGTGGAATTTAGTTTGTTATAATCACTCAGTCTTCCTTACATGCATTTTTGTGACAATATCGTTATATAGATGTCTCCATTGTGTATATCATAATTTTGTATGTATTGTTGATCAAGTCTTTTAACCACACTCATAAAAAGTAACTGCAACTGTATTATTATTGTAGCTTTGTTTTCTAACAGTGTCAACTTATTTTAATTATGTGCTAGCCATCATAAATCCTTGATATATTCTCTTGGGCTGAGACAGAATTGATCAGTGTTCTACCACTGTTAACAAATTCAGTAAATACTTAAGCCATTTATTCATGAGGACATTTAATTATTTTAAGTGTTAGAACTTTTGATCTTACTGGAATTAACAAAAACCCAGACAAGGGCAGCATCTAGGCCAACTTGTTCAAGCTGGAAAAATATTCTTAAGGGATGGGGGAGCGTTATGTATGTGGATGTGGAGCACAGAGCCAAAGTTAGTATCTCTGCCTTGCAGAAGAAAACGGGGAAACTATTTTTTGCTAAATACAGACAAGTAGGTCTCAAAAGGTGACCACTGATCAAGTTACGAGATTAATACATAAATATTACCTCACACAGTTTCTACCTAAAGTTACAAGGTTGATCACTGTCTGACACCTGTTGGGAGGTGGGTGTAGCTGGGCTGATGATGATGTTGTTTTGAGCATGTCCTCATGCTGTTTTATATTAGGAGAAAAAGTGGTAAGCACTGAGCTTATATTTGCAGAACGTGCCCTTTTCATGGGGAGTAACAGTCTCCACTGTAGTCTATAAAAGAACTTAATATTAATTTGGTGTTGGCATTTCTAGCCAAGTCAGATTTGCCAAAAGAATGGAGAAGCCTTCACTTCATTTGTGGTCTGACAAGTTTCTATGTACAATAAAGAAATATTATTTTCAAAGGTAAAAAAGGATTGCTCAAGCACTGCAGGCAGATTTAAAATTTTTGCTTCTTAACCGTTGCTGAAACATCCTCATTTTGGAAACCTGTTCTTTCTCACATTATGTGTAGTAAAGGAACAATATGATACATATGTTCTCAAGAGTTGCAAATTAATTCCTGGCTATAATGGTAACTGACCATCAGGTTGATTAGGGAGAGAAATTGTTAAAATGCCAGAAAGAATCACTTTGAGTAAAATTTAAGTGTCTAGTAATTACAATGGCTGGAGTCCAGCGGAGAAGTACTTTGGAGAATAAAGTCAACTAGAAAAAGAGAAGACAAAGCTCTGGCTGGGAAAAGCATTTCAGCTGGTCAGCAAAAACGTTGTTCAAGTTTCAGCTTTAGTATAGGAGATTGCTTACATTTAGGCAAAATATAAATTGCATAGATTTAGAGGTGTATGCTATCAATGAGAGAGGAAAGAATTTGTAAAGTCAAATGACATAACACTAGAAAAAAAATGCGTACGCTTTAATTAGCTATTCACATCAGCTAACAAACTACAGAAATCAGAAGGTGAAGTGACGAAAAAACTGCTTGATGAGGCTTCACAAGAAGAACTGTTAGAAACAAAGAGTTAGAAGACTGAGCATAATGGAAAAGCAGAGAATCCTATCTTATGTCATTCGCCTGATTTGACATGTGGGAAAAGAACTGCACATTTGATCTGATCCAGCAACTTAGCTATGCCTCTAAACCTTGAGCTCCTTCAGAAATTTGAACAATGTACTTGTCAAACTAAGAGTATGTTTTCTCTAATTCTGGTAATGCCCTAGGATCCTGCTCTATCCTTCAGCCTGCTTTGGATACATTATTCTCTTAGAAAGGATACCCATGTAAAATTTATGAGAACAATTGTTGCTGCTTTTTCACATGTTCCTCAAGCCAATGACTAGACCCTTTTTCTACCCCAGTCCTATCGGTTATGCATTTCTTGTCCTCATTGTTTAATGCTCATGCTGGCATCCATTTCCAATTTCCATGCTAGCTTCCCTTCTTCATGGAAAATGATTATTTGCTGATCACCATACAGAAGAGAAGCAAGTTTATTTTGGTAGACAGGTGTGAGATTCAGGGTTGCTATAATCAGCTGTCTTCAAAATACTTTTTTTTTTCCGGGAGCATGAAATGCATGATTAGATGAAAAACAGGCGTGGAAGAAATTACCAATTTTAGCCAACTAAGAGCATGCTAGCTAGATGAACAGGAGTCTGCATCTCAATCTTCTGACAAAAACAAATCCCAAAGATAGACTTCTCCTGTAAAAACATTTTCCCTTGTTGCCAAAGAAAATGCTTCATGGATAATGCTTTGAAGCTGACAAAAAGAGTCCGGAATCCACTGTACTTGACCAGTGTGGAGAGGTTGAGATAATCAGAAAGAAAACCATCAGAAGTGTGAAATTAGTGAATAAATGGAAAAACTATAAATCATCAGTCCCATTAGATGTAGTTTAGGCATTTCAACTGTCATTCTACAAGAAGTGCCTATAAAAGACCAGAAGTTTGTGTGTAAATCTAGTTGCAGAACTTTAACACATAAAACATACTTTGTCATTAATATTTAAGTTAAAAGAAAAACCCCAGCCAAGTTATAGTTTCCACTGTGCAATTCCTTAAAACCTCTTGTATAAGAGGTAACATGGGACATATGCAAATAACCCCTCAAGGGCATCGGGTGTTTCAGCTCTATAGCAGTTGTGAATGCCTATGTCTTTTTTTCCTTTTTAAGTCTGTTATGGGGTTTGGCTTATTGGCCTGAATTTTGTCCATAACAGACTTGGAAAGGAAAAAGTCTCATCAGCTTTACAATTCTTCTCTCCTGATGTTAGCTTTGACTAATATTTACCTAGCGACTAAAGTTTATACTTCTTAATGCAGTTGTAGTTTTTCTTAATTTCTATATTGTATCCTTCCTTACCTAAATGCTTTATACTTGGAATTCAGTATTGTGTTTAATTTCAGTTTGTATAATGTTATTAAAGAACAATTAGCTGTTAGTTTTAAGACATCTAAAATCTATGTAATGTAACTTTGTAAAAATTGTAACTTGTGCATCTCCTGAAGGTTTTCTTCCAGAGCCTCCACTGAAAATGAACTTTGCACAGTCAGACTTTTTCAGTTAACAAAGACAAAATAAGTTCTTACTATGTCTATGCACTATAATGTTAAATTGTAAACCAGTTCTGTATACCATGTAGTCAGAAGTATTTAAATGTGATTGTTGTATATGCTAGTGATATTAAAATAATAAAGTACTTTTTCTTAG
Source organism: Protopterus annectens (assembly GCF_019279795.1). Taxonomy (NCBI): domain Eukaryota; kingdom Metazoa; phylum Chordata; order Ceratodontiformes; family Protopteridae; genus Protopterus; species Protopterus annectens. Next base: position 693,027,473 of record NC_056725.1, read on the forward strand.
CTATAATATATCCATAATTTACAATGTAACAAGATAAAGGCTGAAAAGCATTTTTAATATAATGCAAGAATTGTTGTACTGGTTGAGTGTAAATTATTTTGATTGTGTATGTACGGTTAAGAAATAATTTCTTCCTCCTTTAGATATATATATATATATATATATATATAGAGAGAGAGAGAGAGGTGGATATCTAGACTAATGTCCTTAGTTTAAGCTACAGATAAATGTTTCATAATGAAAGTGCTTAAAAACACAACAAAAACTTAGAGGAGGAGGATATTTTGTATTGAAATTGTAAATTTATAAGCTGTTTACATTTCCATTAGCACCTAGTTTTAGCTGGGGACAAGGAACAGAGAGGTGCAAGCAATTAATTATGACCGGGCTGACCAATGTGTTCTGAATGAAATCTACAATGGTTAATTCTTGCATTTTGTAAAGTTACTTTTTAATTATCAAATACTTTTTGCTGGAGTCAAGGAATCTGCAGGTACAACCAATTAATCATGAACAGTATGAACATTGTGTTCTTAGTGAAGTGTATGAGACTATATTTAACATATAAAAGGATACTGGCAAGCAGTTTATTGAAAATAAGTGAATTTCAAACTCTAGGAATTGAAATGCTATACATGAATCTGTATATCCCCATCAGCCTTAATACTTTAATGTATTAATTGTAACAATACACAATTCCGCCTGTTTAAGGACCGCCACTGTACTTTTTGTTCAGTTAAGGTTACTAAAATCATGGAAGTTGTTTTCATATGTATGAGGGAATAGAGATAAGATAGTAACAGGTTACAATTAATGTAGGTGGGGAACAGAGGCTCTAACATCTTTAGAATGGGTAGTGCTTGTGAGAACCTCCATTTTGGGTAAGCTTTTATCTGAATGGGTAAACTTCCGTTTTGGAAAGTATATTTTTTGTGTTTGCTGAGAGTTAAAAAGAATTGGGAGTTGAAAATGTGTTTAGTTTTCTTTCTAGAGCATTTGTATTGAAGTGAAAAGTCTGGGGAAAGGTGACATTGGTTGAAATAGAGGTGAGAAAGTAACTACATACAAAATCAACCTGCCAGATATTAGTGTTTGCATTGTACGTTATAAGCTGGAAACAAATATTCACAAGAACTGCCATGCATGATATGTGAGAGCAAAGGCTTTTTATCAGATTATCAATCTAAAAATAGTATGTAAATGATTTTACAGGTATAGATAAAAAAATAATATTGAATTATATTACGTTTATGGTGAAAATGGATTGTTGCCTGGGAAGAAAGATTACGCTGGGACCTAAAATTACTGTTGTGGAGTGTAAGAGAATTGTAGGAGAACTAATCTTTCAACTGGGAATATTATTTGTGTGTGAGGACTGGAAACTGATTTGCAAAGATACAGATATAACAAGAGGACCTAGAACAGAAGATACAACAAAAGATGTTGGATTTCTGAAGATGTGCAATAATATTTGGTAGGGAAGATCTAAATTTAGTAGCAGGAGTTTAGAGTTTATATGAAAGATTTAACAAATGAGCTAGATGTATAGAAATAATATTTCACAGGAGCATGTGTATTTAATGTTTGGAGATAAGTCTAATAACTATATAAGAAAATGTACTAATAAAAAATAAGGTAAAGATGCAGGTTAATGATACAAACATGAGATAATAGTGCTTTCTTACTCATCAGTTAAAAGAAGAATTTAGGAAATGTATTGTGGATATGGTTCAAGATTTATTAGGGAAGTTGCAAATGACTTTAAAATGGATAACGAGTGAGCTAAAATAAAAATTATCTTTAAAAAACATGGTAAAATAAGAAAGTGATATGGGGGAAAAATAAGAGGACCTGCCAAGAGGAAGGTTAGCATAATGATTAAGATATTTAACTTAGACACAAGGTGCAGGGTTTGATTCTTACATGGGTTAATTGACAATGCTTAAAGTGTCCCACAAGGGCAGTTAGCCTAGTACTAATCTATGAACTTATGAACAAAGGTTAAAGTATAGCAGAAGAGGAATCTCACACAACAACAAGAGCAGCTGCAGAATTCTACAGGGAAATAATGGATTATTTGGATGATATTCGTAAGTTTAAAAAGATTGCTGATAATTATTTTTGTGAACAATGCTGGAGCACGCAACCTTTTAGCATAATGATTTAGACAACAGAATTTAGAGATTAATAGCCAAAGTAAGACAGGTTGTGACAAGGAAAACAACTGGAGATCCTATAAAGTGTTAAATATTTTTGCAATTTGGTGAAAATTTGTATAAATTAATGGAATGTAGAAGCTGAGAAGACACAAATGGAAATATTTATGCAAGACCTAATTATGCCAAGGTTAGAGGAAGATGAGACTCCGTAATTAATGGCTAAGGGAGGAAGATATGAGATAAACATTGTGATGTATACTCTGTTAACAGGGACATTTCCAGGAACAGATGGTATTCCTGTGGAACACTGGAAGTTAGGTGGGAAACGTGATAAAGATCTAGAAGGTTTTCTTTGTCACTACTGAAGGGGGACCAGCATTTTGGAAGATAGCTATAGTGGCTGTATTAGCCAAAGAGGATACAGATCCTCATAATCTGTTTTCATATGTACTTGTTTCAGTTTTAAAACATTATTATAAAGTGCTTGTCTATACTAGTTAAGACAATGGCAAGGGTGTTCCCAAAACTGATAGATATGGACCAGTGTGGCTTTTGTGGGGAGGCATACAATTAACAACACTAACAGAACAATAACAATCCACTATTATTGGTGGGTCTTGCAGATAAATTATTCAGTAGAGTCAACTGGAATTTTATGCAGAAGACAATTGTATTGTGTTCCCTGATAGAATAGGGTTAAGAAGGAAGGAAGAATGTATGAAATTTCAAATGCAAGGAATATGCTGTGTTTGAACTAGGAACAGTGTCCTGTTACCCTTTTGTCTTTTGCTTTATATTTGGAGCTATTGGTGAGGAAAATAAGGGATTTACTTTCTCATGGATATAACTGGTATGGTGCTAAAGAAAACATTAGCTTTATTTGTAGGTAGCATTGTCGCCTCACAGCAAGAGGATCTCTGGTTCAATTCTTGGCTATAGTGCCTTCTGTGCAGGGTCTGCATGTCCCTGCATTCATGTGGGTTTCCTCCCTTGTTACAAAAACATCTATCTGGAGTATTACTCCCTGGCCCTCCGCTGAAAATTGGCTTTGTTCCAAGTCGGACTTTCCTGGTTAACAAATGTTAAATAAATAAATAAATAAATATTATTGATTTTTACATAATAAATTCAGAAAACATTTTGGTATTGTAAAACATTTTGGTAGAGTTTCATGCGTCTTCAAGATGTGCAAAATAAAGATAAAGGCCATAGCAGTAATCTATATACCCATACATTAAATATTTCAGAAATGCTCATAGTCATGGAGACATGAAAAAATGACGTATTTAATTGTATGACATTAAAAAGCATTCTGTTATGCCAAAGATATTTAGGAATAAAATTAAAATATAATATAAAATTTGAGAAACCAGGAGCACTTAATTTCTGATAGTAACATATAAGCAATGAAAATGGATTTAGTCCATTTAATCTTGTAGTTTTTGCATGTTTTTCTTAACAGAAGGAGAAGATGATGATGATAAAAAGTTAAGGAATTTGTTTGGAAAGGGAAGAGGGCAAGAGTTTAGTGGGAAAAGCAGATTCTCCCCATAGAGTAAAATGGTTTAGGTTTACTTGATTTGAAGGGGTACTTTACAGCTACACAGTTGAGGCTTGTATACTTAACTCGAGCAGAAGGTTATGAATTAATGTGGAGAATGATGCTGATGATGAAATGGGGGGAGGGGGGAAAAATATAGAGACCGAGATTTTGGGTTCAAGTCCCTAGGGAAAATGACAGCCATATAGAATACCGTATTCTTAAAGTAACAGGAGGTATACTAAGAACTAAGCCAGTGTGGGGACTGGTAAATATTTCCATGTCAATATTTCTGTAAGCAGGCATACAGAAGGTAGCTGAGAGGGGGCTGTAATTTACTGGGGGGGGGTGTATCAAGGGAATTAAGCTACAAACTCCTGAAGGAAAACAGTAGAGGGTGTTGGTACTAAGCAGACATTTGGACAGCGGGTTAGAGTGTCTGCCCTTTCAAGGACTGACAGAGTATGGGCAAAGAGAACAGGACAGGAGGGTGCTAAGTAAAAGGACAACTGTAGTTGAATCTAGAACAGAAGGTGCAGTTAAAGAAAAAATTAATAGGGCAAACAAAATATTGCTCAATAACTATAAGAACCAAACAGAGGATGTTAAAAAAGATATGGAAAGCGAAAGGAAAGGTGATTTACAAAGGAAGAGTGAGAGGAGATGTGTAAGGTTCCCAAAATATGCAACAAAGTTCAGAAGGCTTGGGATTTTTGCATGGAAATGTTTCTTTGTGTTTCTGTATCCCAAGACTTTAGATGATATTCCTTTGGGTAGATAAAAAATGCTGGAAGTGTGATGGAAGAGAGAGAGGTAATTGGGAACATTTTTTTGGGAGTGTAAGGAATTTAAAAATGTTAAATATTCCATACAGAATATTTTGATGGAATGGTTGTAACTGGAGACAATTATTAGTTTGAGCTAGTACATAGGATTTAATTTGTCTAGATTTAGTAAGGCCTTACTAAGTTTAATGCTGTTGGCTACCAAAAATATATTACTACAAGTAGGAAATCAAAATATATACCTAACCTAAAGGGAGCTATGGAAATTGTAAAGGAGATAAAAGAACTGGAAATAGGGTTTTTAGAAAAAGAAAGGAGCAAATTGTGTATAAATAATATTTGTTGGAACAATATAAGCAAAATAATCCTCAGAGGTTTAAAGAAGGCATGAACTGAGCAGGCTATGTAATGGAGTGAAGTAAATTAAGAAAATATTTATACTGCATGAAAGTAAAATAATCCATTATTATGGTTTGTTTCCTTTTTCTCTGTTAGTGTTTAAATCCATGTTACATATTAAAGTATGATTATATCATAAAGATGTTTAAAATGGCTCAGACACACTGTATTCTTACTGCTGTATATAAGCATGTTCTAAGTGGTGCCCTTTTTATTGACTTCACTAATGCATTTGACTTGGTGTCCACACGATACAGGCTACAAGATTCTTTGCCTTCTGTTGACTCCATAGCTGTCAACAGTACATACTGCAAGTTTATAAGCCAAATAAAAATATTGGCAAATCACTTCACAGCTATTCTGTCACAAATGTTTAGAACAAACTACCACTACAAGTCATAACTATCACTAATGTCTGCTCCTTTAAAATAGCATTAAAAGAAACCTTCCACAAGTCTTGGTCATGCCCTTGCAATAACCCAACATAACTTCTCTTCCTGTTCCACATTATTTCTCTGCCCATCTCCTATATATCAATAAACTTTACTAATCATAATGGCCGCTCAACTCCCATTTATGGGATTGTTACACTAATTTTCCTATTTAAGATGCTTTTCTCATTTGCCTACCTACTTACCTAGTTTTTTTTTTCTGTTTTTCACTCTACACTTGTCCTGTCCCTACAACTATCTTCCTATCCTGCCTCATAATTGTCTGTATTAATATGCTGTCTTTTTTATAACTTACTATTGACATATTTTTTTCTATGTACATTTAGTTTCTCTCTCTCCAGTTAGCTTGTAATCACCTTTAAAAAGAAATTGACCTTGTTATTCTATATTAGCTATGTCATGTTAGATATTTTCATCTTGTTTAATCCTGTAATCATTGTCGGTATATCTACTTTAATGTCCTGTTGTAATATTTGGAACTTTTCTCCTCGGGTCTCTGCTGAAAAGGGTCTCTGCCCAGTCAGACTAGCCTGGTTAACAAATGTCAAATAAAATAAAATAAATAACAAAGATAATGTGATCATAGTTTGCAGTTCAGTTGATCATGTGCTTAAAGTAAAGAAAAAATACATTCACTGGTTTGTTTAGTGTATTCCAAGTAGGAATCACACTGTACTTAAACCATTCAGTGTTTGTTCTGACCCACATTTGAATTTAATATTTACTTTTGTACTTTAATAACGTTCATATTGCTGCACTTAGAGCTACTACACTGAGAAACTGGAAAGAAAAATCATAAATTTTGTTATCCTGATTTTCTTTGCTATACAAATGCCTGTGTGGTACATCACATTACTAATTTTTATTTTGTTCTAACCCAAAATGGCTAGGGGTTCTGGCATACCTCTTTTTTTTTTCTTTATCTTGCTTGTTGTTTTTTCCATAATGCTTTTTGATTCTTGAGAAGATGAATTTTTCTCAGCATACTCAACTATACCAAATGTCATTTGTATTTTCTTAGAATAGTAAAACTCAGGATTACTGCTAAATTAGATAATTTCAAGATGGTGTGTATAAATTTTATTCTATTTACGCTCTGGTTGTGCTATCTTTTAAACGCATTATAATAAACATTTTATTCTGCTGCTGAAAAATAGTATTTAAATTACATTTTTTTAAAGTACAGCAGTCATGCTGTTATTCAAGTAACTCAGTCAGTTTCTGCCACTGACATCAGGTTTCCTCACTTGAAACCACAAAGTAAAGCAGCTGTGAAATTCCCAAAGGCTCGGCAGATTTCTGGTCGCATGTTAGGGTAAAAAAAGTAGCTGCAAATGCCACTACACATTAAAAAAGCTACGACTTCTAACAGACTCAAAAGGTTTATGACCCCCAATGAGTGGGAGAGAACATGAGCTACAAATAACATATGGTGTGGGCTTTTCCTTGGCCAAAAATTTTAATGTTATGATGGGAAAAACACTGTAATGGGCTTGTTTAACACATTACTTAATAAAATATTGTGAGAATTCATTCTCACCCAACCAATGTGCACTGAGAAAAGTGTATAGAACGGCAATGCAATCTAGGAAAAGAGAATGCTGTGTGTAGAGAACAGCTTTCATGTTTTTTCAGTAGTAGAAATAAGAAGATCTCAGATGTGGGCAGTGGATATTGGTGTAAACAAACTATTCTTTATATTGTTTTTTAGTGGATATTGAGAGAGAATGTGATTTTTGATCCTTAAGATCTTAGAGGATCATTAACTTTTTTGAACCTTGCATATGGAAAAAATGTGTACATGTAGTGACTAATAAAAATAGTTGATTTATGTACAAGTTGTACATCACTAAATCAAGAAGATAGAACATGTACTTTTTTGTTTCAGAAACTTCCTGAATACAGTATTATTTTCCTTCACCCTCAAATAGCTTGAACTTCCCAACTTCCTGAGATACCTACAACTCACCACTGCCCACAAGCTCATCTTTAAACCTGCTAACTGCCCCTCTCTCTCTACATCCTTAAAATCCTATATACCTAACCGGTCACTCAGATACAAAAAAACAAAATCTCTTTCATGTCCAAAAACCATCACGTCCTCCTGGCCAACTACTACTGTCATGCTCCATAGCTAAATAGTGGAACTCTCTTCCCTCCCACCTACACAACCTACCAAACATAACAATTTCAAATCTCAGCTATTCTCTCATCTGTCTTCCAAATGGGAATGCCCATGTAATGCTCCAATATAACCCCCTCACATTCTTTCTTGCACTGTAATCAACACCAATTACCATTAGTATTACACCATGACCAAAGACAATCTCTCCCATACCAGGGACAGATCTACTCTAAACTATCTGAGGAATTATAGTTTCAAATACAAGTATACTTGTACTTCTTCATTACTCAATGTTTACTTAATTTACAAAGGGCAAATGACTATGTTTAAATGTTAACTTACTAAGGGCATATGACTATATGTTTATTTTACTGTATACCCTAACTATGTTTTATGTAAATGTTGAAACACAGGTGCCCAGTAGGAAGGTAGCTGGAATAAAGAAGCTGAACCACGACAAAGTAAAATCTTCTTTTTTAATACAATTTCATCAGACAGTTCGTTCAAACAGCAACAGCACTTAAATACTTTAATTCATTACTAGAACAACCAATCCTACCACTCAAAATTAATTCAGCACTCAGCAATCAGTTAATTACTATGGTTACGTTTTGCCTTTAGTTAATTGCTGATATGTGGATAAATATAAATAAAATGCATAAGTCAATGAATAAATACATATACTCATGTTCCCCATTTAGTAACTACTTAAGTGCATAAATATAAACATAAAAATATATATAAAATATATATGTATAAGCAGTACACACTCAACTTAATGAATACATATATTCTGCCTAATAAATGTACATGTTGCCCATCTAGTAAGTACATATGCTTTAATACATACATCTCAACAAGCGCTTGTCTTTAATGATATCTATGGTAAAAACAGCTCAAGAAATACTGTCATATTGACCCAAAGCCTTCCTCTTGACAGCATAGGCAAGATGTTCTCAATGCCTGACCTCTGATTGTTAGGAAAAATCCTAGGGTTATGCATACTGTTTCTGTGTAGAAAAGATGGTCTGTAACATTGTTTCCTATGTAATTTCGTAGACCATTGGTCATTTTCTCTGTATATAGTAACATCCAGGAAGTCTAAAGTCATATCAGAACAGTTCATCATAAACTTTAGAAAGTCACTGGTAGTATTTAGGCATGCATACAGGGATTTAATGTTTTTTGGAAAGGTGATTGAGAACATCTCACCTATGTTATCAAGTAGAAGTGTCTAGAAATGAGTTAACTAAGCTAAGAACAGGTTTCATTAATAGGGGTATAGTGAACATGACATTGATAAGGTGTACTATAATGTACACAAAGAAAGAAAAGGCTAAACCCTACTACTCTGATAAAGTAAGTAGTGACAGGGTAGGTATTAGGAATAGTGCATTACCATACATTCCGATGGTTTTACCATATACAAGGGATAACAGATTTCCAAGTGTAGTCGGTGGTGGAGCTAGCTCTAAAAAGAGCTGTTTTAGCCCTGTGGGCAGCTGGAGCTCTCTATAGAGCTGTTACAGATCTCCATGAGCTCTGTGAAGAGCTGTTTTGTGTTTTGAATGCAGATGCGGTAGCTCTAAAAAGAACTGTTTTGTTTGGTTCACAGAAGGGGATGTCTGTGACTCTGGCTGGTCTTACCAGAGCTGATACAGATTTCTGTGAGCTCTGAGAAGAGCCTTTTTGTGTTTTGAATGCCCGTTCGGGTGTCGGTGGTAGCTCTAATAAGACCTGATTTGTTATTCAATGTGTCTCCTGTTGCTCTTACCTGAGCTTATACAGATCTCTGTGAGCTGTGAGAAGAGCTGTATGGTGTACTGTGAGCTCTGAGAAGAGCTGTTTGGTGGAAGGTGCAGATTCAAGTGAGCTCTGAGAAGAGCTGTTTTGTGTATGGTCACACTGGGCTCTGGGAAGAGCTGCTGTTGTGTCCTTTGGTGTTCTGCGGTGGTGTCGATCTCCATTGCCCTTCTTCTTGAACAGATCTTCAGTTATTTTGTTGTGTGAGTCCTAAAAAGGATCATTTGTGCACTCCCCAAGCACTGATCAGAATGACCTGAGAACCGTTGCTGTACTGCTTTTCTGCTACTGTAGGGGGGGCATGGTTGAGTGACGTCAAATGAGAAGTGACTAGTTGGGGGTTGTGGCACTGGTAGGCCTACGAGGAGAGGACGGACCTCTTATTTAATTCCTTTTTGTTTTTGTCCGGCTTCTTGTTCATATGTGCCGTACCTTACCTCTAGCACTACGTTGGAGCCTTTCCTTTTGTCACGGTTATACCTATGTTTGAAGAACTATAATAAAACTTAAATTTAACCAAAATAAATAAAAAATTTAACTATAAAACAGAGATTCTGTGGTGGGTGGTTTGGAGAGTTGAGAGTTCTTGAGCAATATTCTGGAGTTACTAACTATAGTTTTAGACAGACAACAGCTTCAGTGAACCAAACAAAACAATTCTTTTTAGAGCTACCGCATCTGCATTCAAAACACAAAACAGCTTTTCTCAGAGCTCACGGAGATCTGTAACAGGTCTATACAGAGCTCCAGCTGCCCACAGGGTTAAAACAGCTCTTTTTTAGAGCGAGCTCCACCACCGACTACATCTGTTCACCGTTTAGGATCAAGAGTGAAAAGCATTGCAAAATTGGTTATTCCTTCCCTCCAAGCAGGCATCACTCAGGATTAAAAGCCCAAGAGGTCCACACCTATTTTTGTGGTTCTGCCATATACAAGGGATGTGAAAAGGTTTGAAACAATCATATGACAAAACTGGCATATGTTAGTAGATGAGGATACTACCGACATAGTGGGTGGACAACCACATTTTGCATTTAGAAATAAGAAAAATCTGAAACATTAGCTTTGCTATCCAAGGACATCTGCTCTGATGGATAACACAGTGAATGGTACCCATACATGTGGAAAATGTACATAGTGTATTTATATAGATGAATCAAGTTTTTTTTAAGCACTCTGAAACAGGACATCTATGGGAGCTAAGGAATTCTGCTAATTGCAATACTAAAAATGTAGTATATGTAGCTCACTGCACGTTTCCATTTCTTTGTTGGCAAAACTAACCATCACCTTTACTGCACTACAAAAGGGCAACTGTATAGTGCTTTGGTTAAGCATACATTGGATAAGGGGGATGACCATATATTTTTGTTTCAGGTTTTACACATTCAGAATGCTAGCAATAGGATGGGAGACATAGGCAATACTACTGAAAATATGTAAGTAAAATGGATTTTGTATTTAGGAGCACACAGAGGTTTGGGTTTAAACGATAGTGTTCCATTGAAGCCAGTGCTAAAATCTAGAAAGTTAAAATAAAATAAAAAGTAATAATACTATTTTAACAAGAGAAGACTACATGAACACATGCAGGGCTTTGGGTCAATATGACAGTATTTTCTTGAGCTGTTTTTAGCATAGATATCATTAAAGACAAGCATTTGTTGAGATGTATGTATTAAAGCATATGTATTTAGTAGGTGGGCAACATGTGACTTTATTAGGCAGAATATATGTATTCATTAAGCTGTTGAGTGTGTACTGCTTATACTTTTATATATATTTTTATGTTTATATTTATGCACATAAGTAGTTACTAAATGGGGAACATGAGTATATGTATTATTCATTGACGTTTTATGTATTTTATTTATATTTATCCACATGTCCTTGTCTTTACATTTTGTGTATGTGGTTTTTAAACAGAATTTTTCTGACTTCAGCAATTAACTAAGGGCAAAATGTAACCATAGTAATTAACTGATTGCTGAGTGCTGAATTAACTTTGAGTGGTAGGATTGGTTGTTCTAGTAATTAAAGTATTTAAGTACTGCTGCTGTTTTAACTGTCTGATGAAGCAATGGGTTACCATTGTGAAAGCGCTCACCATTTTGTATTAAAAAGAAGATTTTACTTTGTCATGGTTTAGCTTCTTTATTCCAGCTACCTTCCTACTGTGCACCTGTGCTTCAACATTTTCAACTTCTGGGCTGGTTTGGATTTGTTTGCTATGTTTTATATAACATGTAATCTCTTGGAGATTTTCTCCCTGGGCCTCCACTGAAAACGGACTCTTTATGGCCCAGTGGACTTCCCCGGTCATCAAACTTAAATAAATTAATTAATTAGTTACAGTTTTAAACAATTTCAATTATGGACCAGATAATTTTAAAGAAAGTAAAATAATTTGAGCAGTATTATGGGAAGCAGATTTTTTGGTGTCTCGCAGTCTTGAATTCACTGACTAAAGTTTCCTCTTGTGAAGTCATTATCTCTATAATGGATTATATTAGACTGGCTTTCAAAGTCTCAGATGTCTGCAGTGCGCATCTTTCAACTTTAGAGGGGAGAATAATCTCATAGGCAGATGCTCTGTTGTAGTGACTCCTTCATTTCCATGGTCGCATTCATCTCAAGACATGCCATCTATTATGATTATTACTAAAGGATGATCATTACGAAACCATGCAGATAAGTAACTCATGGCCCTCAGTCCTCAAGGCCCTCAGTCCTCAATCAGGCCTCAAACTGGCATAATTCTCGGCCACAGTGGAAGCTACTGTGCTGTAGTTGCTACCTGTTTTTTGCCTTGCAGATTGTCCTCCATGCAACCATCATGGTCATTTAATTTCAAGACCGCTAGTACCTGCATATTCAGGTGGACGTTTTGCATTTCTGCCAAAATATGGATCAACTGAGCACTACAGAAGCTTCCAGTGAGAGCTTGGGTGTGCTTTTTCTACATTATAGAACCCAAGGCAAATTGTCAAGACAGAAAATAAAGTGCAATCCACATTGCCAGACTTCCAGACAGTTTTCTTAGGAAAGATGTAATTCAGAAGTTTCTTAATCTTTCACTAGTAACTATTTTCAAGAAGACTGTCACAAATACCAAATGTTTTGGGCTGTTGCTGCTGTCGGTATACAATTGTCTGCAACTCCAAAATGGTTTGAAGTATTACTATGAAATGTTTAAAAACAGTAATGAAACAGCTACCTCTAAAATCCCATTAAATTGTTATTCTAGCATCTCAGGTGGATAAATAACTGATTTTTTTTTTATTATTTGGAAACATAAATGTGTAATGTCTTTTGCATGCCACATTAAAAAACTGAGATGCCACTTTTTAAAGAAATGTATATTTTTTAAGGTTGGAGGTGCACAACATTCCGCATCTCTGCCTTCACACCGTTTGCTTTCTTTCCTTCCAAAGGGCTAGGACTAGGATCCCAAGGTGTGCATACCAAGCTCCCTTCCATCTTAGATCGTATTTGGCTTCTGGCTGGATGAGAGTCCTGTAGCCTATGTGTGCTTTGCCTTCAAGTTTAGCAGCTTCTCTTTTCAAGATGGAGGTTGACCCTATCCCCTCCATGAGGTGAGAGCTGTATTTCCAAATTATTCCTCAGGTTGACCCTCACAAGTCTTGTCCTTTTTAAGAGGTGACAGTCAGTTGATAAAGAGTGACAAAGGGACTTGGTCAGGTGGACTTCCCATCCTTTGCTGTGGAGTTCATAACTCTTTCATCAGCTCCCCTGAGTCTCAGTCTAGCTGACAGGTTTAGAGAAGCACGTGTACCTATGCAAGTATGCTATTCCCTGGGCTTCTTCAGTGCTTAGTACTGCAAGACAGCTTGTCAGGCTCACGCTGACACCTAAGCAGTGAGCTAGAGTGAAAGCATGGGTGACACACGAGCAATGAGCTAGAGCTGCCTTACCCCCACCCCGATGCAGTGACCGCTGCTTTCTCCCATCCTCCTTGCTCTGTCACCTCCATCACCCATGTAGTTAACCACTGATCTTAGTCTGAATCAGGGCTTTGTCCCCCTTTACCATGGAGTTGGCATCAACATATATACATAATGTACTTTTTCTATCTGTTACTTTGAAGCCATGCCTGCATTATAGACCGAATGTTTTTTGTTTGGATGGCAGAGTGGTGCAGTAGTTAACATTGCTGACTTTTAAGTCTGGACTTTACACTTTAGTTGTCATCTCAGCTGCCTTCTCTGCAAATTCTGCATCCCCTTCCTTGTACACATGTAGCTTCTTACTGGGTACTTCAGTTTCCCCTAACATCTCCAAAACATACTTTAAGTGAAGTGACAGTCCTCCAAGTTATTCATAGGGCTGTGTGTGTGTGTGTGTGTGTGTGTGTGTGTGTGTGTGTGTGTGTGTGTGTGTGTGTGTGTATATGTATATGAACACCCTATGTCATTCTGTTTAGGAATACTTTTGCTGCCTAGTACTCATTGATTACTGGAATAAACTGTGGATAACCCGTAACCCTGAGCTGGGTATAGTAGATTTTTGAGAATGAGTGAATATTTGCAATTGTTGCAATTTGTCAATCTCTGGTGGCCATTCTGGCATACTCTTGAACCTGCATACAAATATCATAGGTTGGATAGGTTAGTGCTAGGCTATCAGCCCTAGGGCCTATACAAGCCTAGCCATAACAATTCCCTGGCTGTTTCTTCCCACACTATTTACTTCCCTGGACCCCTGTCTAGCAGGGTGACTGACATGATCCCCAGGGTGAATTTCCTTTCTCCCGTCAAGTTTCCTTTTGAAGAGGGCCAAAGAGGCACTCTGCTTGACATGTATGGGCAATCTATTCCAGAGTCTGGGGAGTCCCTGGGTCAGGAACCTATCTCTCCGGCATGTTTTGTTTATTGCGATGACAAGGTTTAGATCCCTGGAGCGTGTGGCTCTGAGGGATTGGGATTTTTTTTAAGTGTAGCATGTCCAACAGCTCTGAGTTTGACATGGCCTTGTATGTTAAGCAGAGATCACCTCTGAGTAGATGATATGCGACAGAGTATAGCTGGAGTTTTTTAAGGCTGTCAGCATAGGGCTTCGGCTTTAGGCCTGTGATTCTTTTAGTGAGGTATTTCTGCGGCCTTTCCAGTTGTTGCAGATGTCTTGAGAGGTACATACTAAACTGGGCATTGTATTCTATAATGGGTCTAATGAGGAATGAGTACAGTGGGGCAATGACCTCCTTTTTTCTGGATGAAAAGCCCTTAGTGATGAGGTGTGTCACATAGGATTTCTTGACTGTTGTAGCAATGTGGTGATCGAAGGTGAGACCACTGTCCACCTGTGTCCCTAAGTCTCTTATCACACTTTTGGTGTTTAGTGTACTGCCACCTATATGGTAATTCACGGATACATGTTTTTTCCCAAAGGGGATAACTATACATTTCTTGGCATTAAGCTTGAGCCCATGGCTCTGGCACCAAACATCTGTTTCTGTAAGGCCTTTTTGTAGAGTATCTACATAACTTGGGGATTCAATAATGGCTCCCAGTTCGCAGTCATCTGCGAACTTTGTTAGCCAGAGTCCCTTAGTGTTGGCCTGTACTTCAAAGAAGTAGATGCCAAACAAGAGCTGTCCCAGGACTGAACCCTGAGGTACTCCACTTGTCACTTGTCTGGAGCTGGATTTGGAGTCGGCTACTTTTACAGAGTGGGTTCTATCAGTAAGCCAGTTAGCAACCCATTGGGTGACGTAGGGATTAATGCCCAGCTTAGTAAGTTTATCTATGATTCCAGAGTGGGAGATGGTGTCAAAGGCCTTGGACCACCTTTCCCTTTTCCATGGCTCTGGAGAGTGATTCGAAGAAGTCAGTCAGGTTCAGATGACAAGATTGGCCCTTCACGAACCCAAACTGGGTGGGGTCCAGTGTTTGAAGGTTGCCAATGTCTTTGTTTATAAGTTCCGTGATAATACGCTCCATGGCCTTGCAGATCAGGCTTGTCAGGCTGATGGGATGATAGTTTCCGGGATCCAAGGTGGATCCCCCATTGTGGAGTGGGATAACTGTAGCTCAGCACCACTCAATGGGCAATAAACCTGAGGTGAGGCTATGATTAAACATGACACTTAGGTGAGGTGCCAGTTCATATTGTAGTTCATGTAGTACACAGCCCGGGATGTCATCTGGTCCCATGGATGCTGTATTCTTAGCTTTGTAGAGTGCATTTTTTACCTGTGTGGCCATTATTACCGGAATTTGGCAATCTTCCGGTATTGAGATGGGCCATTTAGGGGGGTGAGAGGGGGGTGAAGTTGGCACTGAATCGATCTGCCAGAATATTGGCAATATCATTGGGATCAGTATATTTAATGCCATTCTGTTTTCGCTCAGAGCAGATCTGAGCATTGCCATTTAGATTCTTGACATAGTTATAGAATGCCTTGTGGTTGTCTTTGGAATCTTTGGCAATTTTATTTTCATAACTAGCTTTGGAGGATTTTATGAGGGATCTCAGTTTCTTACTGAGGCTGGTAAGGGAGTTTTTTGCATCCTGGGATTTTCCCCTTTTCTGCAACAGTTTCTTCCTTTTGTTGTAAAGTTTGTTTATGGCAGGGGACCACCAAATTGGATTCCTTTTTTTGGATGAGAGCATCTTGGTTCTATTTGGGATGGCACGATTCATGCATGAGTGGATGTGCTTGTACAGTGCCTTAGTGTAGGATTCAGCAGTTGAACTTTCAGTTCCCATCTGCATGAGTGTCATGAAGTTTGTCACTTCTGACTTGAGTAGCATGAAGTTGGCTTTGGAGAAGTTTTTTATGGAGATTTCCTTACTGGGGGTGGGGTGGGATGTGGATGCTAAGGGTGATTAGCTTATGGTCCGACCTGACTAACATGGGGGTGACCATAGGTGTGGAGCATCGATTTCCCATGTTGGTAATGACCAGGTCAAGGATATTGTATGTATTTACTTATTGCAGTTACTTTTACCAAACTCTCAGGACAAGACATTTGTGTAATCAACTTTATACAGTACACTGTATGACCTAATAGTAGTAATGACAAGCAGACAAGGAAATCTGAATATTTGCATGTCTGTCTGAACAAGACAAATATCTGTTTTATACTATAGCATTTAATTATTAATTTTGATTTAATAAAAATGTATTAATGATGTGATTAAGATTTTTTTTCATGCTCATTTAGCTATAAACAAAAGACAAATACATTTATTGTGAAAGAAGCCATAAAAATCAGATCAGCCAAATGGCCATGCTGCTCTGCTTGGTAATAATATAGGACCACATCTTAGAAATCGTTCAAACATTTTTAGCCAATTTCTCACAAAAATATCATGACTCAGTTTTAAAAATACACATAACCAGTGATTTCAAGTACAAACTCATATGCACAACTTTTTCTTGTTATAATTTGTTACTGTATATCGATGTATATTGCTGACATACAGATTCCAGTTATAAGAGTTCTTTCTTCTGTAGTTCCTCTCTGTCTCTGTTTATATACATATATGCACACATGTAATATGCACTTTAGTTGCAGTGTACTGGCCAAAGCAGTGTGCTTATTGTCTGAAAAAGATGGTACCTTCACCACTCTGGAGTCCTATACCCATCCCATATAAAAGACAGCAGAATGCAACTTGCCTGTCATTGTCAGAGGCCTTTAAAACCATACAGTCAGTACCCTAGACAGTCATAAAAGCAATATTACAGTCCTTAGTATGTGTGTGTGTGTGTAAATTTTTATACTAGTTAAATATTCTATTTGATTTTTCATAGGATTATATGAGATACAATTCCATTAATTACTGTTCTTGGAATAGGCATTCTGTGAAGTTTTTCTTCATGTGTGAACACAGACAGGAGATGCAAGGCAAGAACGTCAAAAGACCATTTGTACCTTGCTGATACCTACCATTAAGATGTACCACCCACTTTCAGCAGGGTAGAACATAGGTCAGAGAGGAGTTTACTGATAACATCCAGTAATCCAGGTTCTTGTTCAAAGATGTGGAAATGTTACTATTTAAAATATAAAGGCAATTTGCCAATGGGTAGGGGTAACCGTTGTGTAATGTATCTTTCCCTCCAGTAAGTATTTGTGTTGTTGAAGGATAAGATCTTTAATTTGAGTGTTTGTGTCGCTGTTTGTCTTATGGCATTACAAGAGATGTATAGTATGATAGGGTTTTTGATGGCATGGAATGCAAAATAGGGTTGCCACCTTTTCAAATGGCCAAAGTTGGACATTTTTTATAGAAACATGAAATATTGCAGTACAAATCATACCCACAGCCGTGCAAAGGACCATTGCAAATCAGTTTTCAGTCCTCACACACAAATAATATTCCCAGTTGACTTTGGCACCAATCATTTGTTGCTGTGAGACCCTCTTGCAGTATGTTAACATCATTTGGAGAATCAGTGATAGCACCCAACTTAGTCATCTACAAACTTGGTCAGCCACAGGCCGTTTGTCTTTGCCTGGACCTCTGAGAAGTAGATGCCAAACAGTAAGGGTCCCAGGACAGATCCCTGGGGATCACCATTAGTGACAGGTCTGCTGTCAGAGGTGGAAGCACCTATTTTGACCTTGAATCTCCAATCAGTGAGCCAGTAGGCCACCCACCTGATGAGAGAGGGATTTACCTCAAGTTGTGTTAGCTTTTCGATGATGTCCTAGTGAAGGATTGTGTCAAAGGCTTTGGCCAAGTCAAGGTAAGCTGTATGTACTGACTTTCACTCATCCAGGGGCCTTGGTGACCAAAGATCTGCACTTGACAAATCCAAACTGGGTTTGGCAAGTGCTTGAAGATTGTCTGTCCTTGTTTGAGATCCATGATACGTTCCATGCCTTTACAGATCTTACTTGTCAAGCTAATGGGACAATAGTTTCCAAGGTCAGTAGTGGCACCACCTTTGTGCAAGGGGATGACAATGACAGTTCTCCACTCTGCTGGAATGAAGTCTGTACTCAAGCTGTAGTTGAATAGAGTGCTCAGTGACAAAGCTAGTTCTTGCTGGAGATGGTGCAGAATACAACCTGAGATACTATCAGGTCCCATGGAAGCTGTATTCTTTGCCTTGGATAGGGCCTTTAACACTTGATTTACAGAGATGTGAGGCACGGATCAAGTATCAGGGACGTCAAATGGGCCTTTGGGGGGTGGGGACAGAGGGGTGAAGTTTGCACTGAACCTATCTGCTAGTAGGTTGGCTAAGTCAACAGGATCAGTGTAAGTGGTACTGTTAATTACTAACTTGGAACAAACCTGGGCTTTGCCATGGAGGTTCCTGACATAACTGAAGAAGGCTTAGTGGTTTCCCTTTGTTTTGGAGGCTAGTTTTGATTCATAATTGGCTATGGAAGTTTTCACTAGTGATCTAATTTGCTTGTTGAGGCTAAGGAGGGAGGTTTTCCAGTTTGGAATTTGTTCTGTTTTACCCTTGGACAACAGTTTCTTCCTTTTGTTGTAAAGCCTTTTGATAGATGATGTCCACCAGACAGGTTTGCGTTTCCTTGAGGAACAGGTTTTAGTTCTGTTTGGTATGGCTGAGTCCATGCATTTGTACAGGTGCTTGCATACTGCACTGGCGTGCTGTTCAGCATAGTTGACTGCATCCTCTAAGGGGGGGGGGGGCAGTGTTGTGAAGCTACTGATACCCTCCCTTAGGAGGTTGTAGTCAGCTTTTGAAAAGTTTTTTAGACTTTTTTGCATTTAGTTTAAGCCCTTTTTTCTTCTACCACTGGATTAGATTTTGCTGTAGTAATTTTACATCGAGGAGAATGAACACAATCACCATGGTTGGGTTGGTTAGCTATAGGCCTGGATTTTTGTTGTAGAGGTCAGAAACGTATATGCCAAAAAGGATGGAGTTGAGCTTTGAGCTGTGGGGTTACTCTGCTAGTTATGTGTTTAATTTCTAAAGTGGTACCTACCACCTAATTGTTTGAGTTCTGTCTTTTAACCAGTTTGCAATCCCTCTAACTACACAAGAGTTTACCATGAATTCTTGTATCTTATTTACAATGCCAATATGGGGTATATTGCAAAAGACCTTGGCCACATATATTGGATGGCGCAGTGGTAGTGTTGTCACCTCACAGCAAGAGATTCTCTGGTTCGATTCTTGGCTGGGGTGCCTTCTGTGTGGAGTCTGCATGTCCACCCTGTATTCAAGTGGGTTTCCTCCGGGTGCTCCGGTTTCCTCCCACGATTCAAAGACATGCATCCGGAGCTTTTCTCCCCGGGCCTACACTGAAAAATTGCTTTGTTCCAAGTCGGACTTTCCAGGTAAACAAATGTTAAATAAATAAATAAAATAAATATAGATATACTGCCTCTGTTGCATTTTTGGAGAAATTTATAACATAGATGTTTATTTTAGTCAGTGGAATAGGAAAACTGCCTTCACAGACACACTTTGTAATCTCTAGAATTTGTATGTTTCTACCCACAATTTTGTAACATATATAACTGTAGTATGCGTAACACAAATATATCTATAAAAATGTTTTCACCTTTTGTGTTTCCTGAGATGTGGCTGAAATATGTCCCTGTGAATTAGTTCACTAACCTTGTTAACAAGTAAACAATAAAATAAATAAAACTGATTCATATGTATAACATGTACCTAAGTCTGCCATTCTCCTCTTAATGATTTAAAGGCATCTCAGTGCTATGTTTCACTACTCCACATTGCCAGAAGTATTTCAGGGAATTTTGCTGATAACATCTTTCCACTGGAAAAATGTCCTTTTCTGGAGAAATATTTAATGTATTTTTAACACTTGATGGAATAGTAATGAAGTACAAATCTATTATTGATGTGTACTGCTTTTCTGATCCTTACTGAAAGTCACATACCCACCCCTAATAGAATTTCTGATCCTTACTGAAAGTCACATACCCACCCCTAATAGAAGCAGCATATAACCCAACTTTAGAGTTATTTCCATACTTTGAAACAGTGAGATATTGAAAACTTTTTTGACATTTTGACTGATTTGCATTGTAATGTTTTAACTTGCTGTAAGATGTGTTCATTTTTGTATGTATGGCTGTAACTATGAAATAGTTTACCTGGCATATCATTTCTCCTAATTATCTTGCTAGCTCAAGTATGGTATAGCTATATATTTTTTTTATGTTTGCTGTGGAACTTTTCTCTGCAGGCCACTGCTGAAAAAGGATCTTGCCATGACCCAAATGCAAGCAATAAATAAGTAAAAGTCTACAGTTGCTGCAGTTAAGCATTTATATTTTATTTAGTTATATATTTATTTTCTCTTTGTTGATGAGTTTAGTCCAACTAGGTCAGTGCCCTCTTTTCGAGGGAGACCTGAGGTGGGTTTCATACTGACTAGGGTAAATTTGACTATGTCACAGGTGAACTTGTGATTGTTTGTGATGGTAATGAATGTGATTATACAAACTTGTAGATCATAGTTAGAGGACAGTATATGCTAGCTTAAGGAAATAATAAAGGTACCATTAATGTTAACTTATGAAGCTATATATATATATATATATATATATATATATATATATATATATATCTTCATATGTATATAACTTAGAAGGATGTTTCAGTTGTCCCTAAGGAAAAGAGGTATATATGTTAAACCCATACATTTGAATAAAGTTAGCATATGTAGGTAGAGTGAATAGGGAACAATGCTGAATCCAATCACAGGAGGGATAGTTTATAATGTAGAAGAGAAGAAGAGTTTGAATTTAATAAAGCTGGTTATTTTCTTAGTGTGAATAAATCTGTTTTGGGTATTAAAAAAAGCTGGAAAAAAGACACTACTGGGAAATTTGCTATTTAAAAATAAAAAAATATATATGTGGATGTGTGGGGGTAAGAAAAGGAAAAGAGAAACTAAAAGTTTACATGATGAGAAATAGGAAATAAAAATAAAGGCACGGAGAAGTGACATAAATGAAGAAATGGAGAACTACTATGTTGATCCTAGGAGAAAAATTATATTCTGAGTTGAATACAAGAAGGCATCAAAGACTATTTGAATATTTATTTACTTTTTGATAATTTGAAGTTAATTGCTTTCTGCAGAATTTTTTGTTGGACGGACTGCCAGTGAAAAATGACATGGAAAATAAAGTGATAGAAGAAAGAATGTGAATTAGCTTTAGTATTGAAAAAACATCTCAACATTTTTTTTTATTTTTAAAAGATGAAGGCTTTTAGAAATTATTCAGATATGTTCGACTGGAAAGTATTTAAAAACTCTGATATGGAAATTATGTTGCTTGGAAAATATAAGCTTGGGAGTGAAAAAAATCGGATTATATCTTATTCATTGCTATTTGGTGTTTATACAAAATATGTGAAGAATACCTGTAATAGAAGATAAAGAAATATGTGATATAAAAATGGTTATGGTGGAAGGGGTGGGGAGTTGAAAAGTTGTGAAATATATTTGGGAAACTGAATATGTGTTAAGTGTCTTATAAAATGTATATCGTGCAGTGGATATAAAAGTGTACACACCCCTGTTAAAATGCCAGGTTTTTGTGTTATAAAAAATGAGTCCACAATAAATCATTTCAAAACTTTTCCCACCTTTAATGTGACCTATAAACCTATACAATTCAATTGAAAAATAAATCTGTTAAGGGAAAAATATAAAAAATAAAAAATGTACAATAAGCTGGTTGCATGAGTGTGCACACACTTAAACTAATACTTTGTTGAAGCACCTTTTGATTTAATTACAGCATTGATTCTTCTTGGGTACACACCTGCCATCAATTAAAGACACTCTGATTAACCCCAAATTAAGTTCAGCTGTTCTAGTAGGATTTTCCTGACATTTACTGCAGAGAGCTTACCATCAAAGGGATCTCATTGTTGAAAGGTATCAGTCAGGAGAAGGGTACAAAAAATTTTCCACAGCATTGGATATACCATGGAACACAGTGAAGACACTCATCAAAAAGTGGAGAAAATATGGGACAACAGTGACGTTGCAAAGAACTAGATGTCCCACCAAAATTGATGAAAAGACAAGATGAATACTGATCAGGGAGGCTGCTAAGAGACCTACAGCAACACTGAAGGAGCTGCAGGAATTTCTGGAAAGTACTGGTTGTGTACTACATGTGACAACAATCTCCCGTATTCTCCATATGTTTGGACTATGGGGTAAGGTTGTAAGACGGAAACATTTTCTTACACAGAAAAACATCCAGGCCCTGCTAAAATTTGCAAAATAATACATAGTCTCCCAAAAGCATGTGGGAAAATTTGTTATGGTCTGATGAGACCAAGTTTGAACTTTTTGGCCACAATTCCAAAAGGTACGTTTGGTGCAAAAACATCACTTTGCATCATCAAAAGAACACCATCCCCACGGTGAAGCATGGTGGTGGCAGTATCATGCTTTGGGGTGCTTTTCTTCAACTGGAACTGGGGCTTTAGTCAAGGTGGAGGGAATTATGAACAGTTCCGCATACCATTCACTTTTGGCCCAAAACCTTCAGGCATTTGCTAAAAGGATGAAGAATTTCACCTTTCAGCATGACAATGACCCCAAGCATACATCCAAATCAACATAAGAGTGGCTTCACCTGAAGAAAATTAAAGTATTGAAATGGCCCAGCCAGAGCCCAGACCTAAATGCTATAGAAAATCTGTGGGGTGACCTGAAGAGGGCTGTGTACAAGAGATTATCTCGCAATCTGATAGATTTGGAGCTGTTTTGCATGGAAGGGTGGGCAAATATTGCCAAGTCAAGATGTGCCATGCTGATAGATTCCTACCCCAGAAGACTGAATGTTGTAATTAAATCAAAAGGTGCCTCAACAAAGTACAAGTTTAAGGGTGTGCACACACAGCAAAGTATTAGTTTAAGGGTGTGCACACTTATGCAACTAGCTTAGTGTATGTTTTTTATTTTTTATATTTTTTCCCTAACAGATTTGTTTTTCAATTGAATTGTACATGTTATAGGTCACATTAAAGGTGGGAAAAGTTTTGAGATGATATATTTTGGTCTCATTTTTTATATCACAAAAACATGGCATTTTAAAAGGGGTGTGTACACTTTTTATATCCACTGTAAATATGATGAAAGTGTAAATTAATGAAAGAAAATTGGAAAAGTGCAAGTAGAATAAAGGAACCCCTACTCTTTTTTTGATAAGTCCTCAGGCCACTTCTCTTTGACATTTATGTCTTGACTAAACTAAATAACAAAAATTGCCAGCACTCTAGTGTAGCCTCCAGCAAAATGTATTTATTTCTTCATTCCTCCATAAAAAAAATACCCCAGTGGGGTCATACAGGTTTCGGCAAGCTCCTTCCTCAGTGACCACACTACAGAAGTAATACATGGAAGACACTGTTTGAACACATTAATTTACACCCAATACTGCATCGCCCTCTAATGGATAAAAGTGTATTACATATGTATTTAATAATTAATATGTAACAAAATGACTATATATATATATATATATATATATATATATCTATCTATATATATATGACAAAAGTACAGTGAAAAAAATGGATATATATTGAACTATTTACCAATAGTTAAAATTGTTCGTTCAGCCCTGGTGAAAATAAAGCTCCCAATTTAACAATCCACATTTTTTCTTTATTGGTTAATAACTCATGCAATATATGAACATCTGAATTCTTAAACTTGATAAGATCAATAACCATAAAGCTGAAAGCCCCAGTGGGATGTTTAAGTATATGTTTGTATACAGAACTTGAAACTTTTTTGTTTTTTACATCAAGTAGATGCTCCCCGACAACTTAATTTAAAGGGCCGGGAAGTCTGTCCCACATAAAATGCCCGACAGCTACATTGGGCTAAATAAATAACCCAACTAGTGCTGCAATTGGCAAAAAAAGAAACATCATAAACACGTGGAGAATTGTGACTGGTAAAACTGTTCGACTTGAGCACCCTTGGGCAATATAAACAATGCCCACATGGATGGCAACCAACCAATGGTTGCCCAGTTATCGTTGTTTGAAATGGGGGATTGGAGGGATGATTAAACATCCTTTTGTAATGACTAAATAAAGATCCCAATGACCGCCCCTTGCAAAAAGAGTGAGAACACTGATCTTTGATGCATCTATTTAATGAATTGTCTGACTGTAATACATACCAATGTCTCTGAATAATGTTCATAAAGCTACTAGTGCTCCTGCCATAAGCGGTGATTAATCTAAGCTCCTGGGATTTATCTGTTGGCTTAGTATGATATGATAGCAACTGTACCATGTCTTGTTGGTTAGCAAACCGGCTGGCCCTAGTGATGTCACCTTGAGTGCATTTTTCAATTTCTGTTGGATTTCAGGCTTCGTTGCTGTGGTTATCTGCCCAGTGGGGTCAAGCGTATTTTGGTCATGAGCAGCCTGGCAGGTATTTGCAACATTTTTTTCGAACTAAAATCGCTCAAACCAATACGTTTATAATGATTACATTTGAATGCAGAACATCACATTTTTGTTTTTCGTGGAGAACTGTGAATGGTGAAATTGGTTCTTCATTTGAATTTAGGGATTCACCGATTCAGACATATGTTTTTTTGTTTTGTCCTAGTTTTTGGGTCAATGAATATTTCTACAAACATTCTACAAACAAAATTGTTTGGACATTTCATCTGATTCTACATATTTTTTGGACTTTATCAGCAAATCACCATATCGTTGGGGACATTATATATTTCTTTGTTTTTGTGGAGAACGGAGGATAGTGGAACTGGCTCTCCATTTTGATCTCAGGGACCCACCAATTTAGGCCATTGGTTTTTGTTTGAGCTTTATTCTCTGGGCCAAGGATTGACTCTATAAACCAATCTTTTGGTTTTGGATTTCACTTGGATTGGGATTGTGTGTTTTAACGAACTTTCCATCTTGATGCAGGTATGACTTTCCTAACACTACATAGTTTTGGTGTTTACATCATAGGAGATATCGTGTATGCATTTCGTAATTCTCATGGCCCTTTGTGCAATCGGGCCTGATGGACTTAAAAACTGATAGACCTTTGGGTTTGTGAATCTCAACGGTTTGACTGGTGGTTCCAATATTGTATGGGCATATGATTACTTTTGTTTTATATTTAATTCTGGACTGTTCTAAAACCTTCAAACATTTTCATTAGGGACATGGTTTGTATTACTCCATATTTTGGAGACTTGTTGCTGTGAATCCATAATGCAGGTCGGGATCATGGCATGGGTGAATGTTTTCTCATCTGTATGTTTACTTTAAAGGAGAATATGTTTATGTCATTAACAAGCCAGTTTGCTTAGAATGCATGTATTCCCTGATGTAATGTTTAGGTATATGTTTTATGCCTCTATATGGTTTGTAATATTGAATTATTGGGCTAATCATAATTTGCGTTGTTTCTTAATACTGATAAGTCCTGAATTTAATATCATTTGGAGGCTCCATTATGCAACAAGGTTCTCTTTTTTTATTATTCTTAGTGTTCTTTTTTATATGTAGTAGGAACTTGATGGATGAAATTTTTTGGTTATTATGTTTAATAGGGAATTATGGGTTTCTGAGTGGGGTGTCTGATTTCAGACTTTAATTTGTGCATGTATGGTGCATTGAACCATTGATTTCTTTGTCATTACACCATTGACCAGGTAACATATATTTATTTGGGATTATCCACTCTTTCGGCTAGTATTTGAGTGTCTGCCTTTGGCCATTTGGGTTACGTAGCAGGAAGATGTTTAGCTAGTTGGCTCATAGAAATGTCTGATAATATTTGAAATATCATTGTGAAGGTTTAACTTCTATACCATTAGAGACATTGAGCAACTGGGAACTCTGTTGGAGGTGTAGTGCATTGGCTACTATTTTGCCCATGTTGGCCATTTACAGGTCTTAGAGTTGGCTAAAAGAGGTACAATAATCAATACATTGATTTGGATTATTTGTGAGGGTAATGGTGTGAGATGGCTCACAAACAATACCTTTATGTGACTAGCAGGGACAGTGGGTTTATTCAATCAATTTTATTTTCTAACTATTTTTTATTAACTATTGTTGTACTTTTGGTCGGTGATGGATTTGACAACTATTATCAAAGGTCGCTCATCTGACTCTGGGGACTTGGGTATTTTTGGCCTGGGGTCAGATAAGTTTGTCAATGGTTCTGTTGTTCAGGACCCCACTCAGGAATGCAAATTAGCCTTTACAAAGCTAACCAAAGATCTCATTACATTAAGGAAGAACATTTGGCATCTTAGGCTATTTTGGGCATATCAACACAGGAAAATTGCCCCTAGGGAATTAAGAACAAGGTTGCAGCCTATGGTTGCCGAACCGGGTGAGCTTCACTTGGCTCAATGATTGGAGTCACAACAACAGGCTTCCATGAATTTTGTAAATATTTTGACCAGCCATTATAAGAGGAAGGTGGAGGAACAAACCATTGAGGTTTTGAGTTTAAGTAGGGGTTTTGTGGATTTTTCATCATTTTCATGTTATAAAATTTGTATTGAACAACTTAACAAGGATTTATTGGAACTAGAATCTGAACTAAAGGAAAGGAAAATCAAAAAGTTTACTCGTGATGTAGGTGATTATGAAATTGGCAAACCTTTTGAGTTGCAACCCAGGGTGAAATGTGTTACTTCTGATCATGGTTCCAGAAGGCCCAGGGTTCTTGACCTAGGTCTATACTTAAAAAAGAGGTAGGGAGTCTGCTACCTCTGGGGATGAATCATCATCAAATACGGATTGGGAGGATGGTCACACCAGAGCTTCACCAGTTCGCAAGCGGAACAATTTAGAGCATAGTTTGACAGGGGGGGATCCCTTTAGGCACAGAACATAGAGACAAGGGGGGAGGAAACATGAAAGACGCTATAGCTCTTTGGGTGATTCTTCAGAACATGACCAAAATTTGATTATTGAAGTGAATAATCTACATTATTTCTTCTGCTATACTCAACGAACAACAACTTCAGGTGTCAAATAAAGGATTGGGTTTTGTGCCAGGCGTTTGGGTTCCAGAGCATTATTTTGCAAATGATGCCATCAGCTTTTGTCGTACCCTTAATTTAAAATAATTTTTTCAGGATCTGAAGGGGGACAAAGTAGAACAATCTGGCCTCAGATCTTTCCGATTCTGACCTTCACAGTTCAAACCACCAATGTCACCCATAGTACAGGCCTTTCAGAATGAGTTCCTTAAGGATTTACATTTAAATCTGGGCAAGTATAATATTATTAAAGTCAATCTTAATTCACAAGAAAGATTGTGTGTTGAAAATCTTATTAATAATCATGATATTATAATTCTACCGGCGGACAAGGGTGGGGCTGTGGTGGTTCAGAACTGGGTGGATTATGAGGCAGAGTGACAATTGTCAAATGAAGTTCATTATATGGCAATGTCTACTGACCCAACAACTAAGTTTAAACAAGACAGTGATCAGTTTTTGGATCTAGCGGAAGAGGAGGGCATTATTACCCATGATACGTGTTATCATCTAAAGGCCGATCACCCCAGACAACAATATATTTACTTTTTGCCTAAGATCCATAAGGATCCTAATAGACCGCCTGGTCGACCTATTGTCTCTGGTAGAGGCTCATTGACTGAGCCCTTGTCAGAGTTTCTTACACATTATCTTAAACCTTTGTTGTCTTTGATACTGCAATAATGCAAAACCTATTATTCTATCAACTTTCTAAGTTTGTAAGAGCAATATTTAAAATCTGACCCTATTTGTCCCCCCATAATTTTAGGCTTTGTCCAGATTTTTAGAGCAAAAAATCTGGACTCTGGACAAAGCCTAAAATGATGGGGGGACAAATGGGGGCAGATTTTAAATATTGCTCTTACAAACTTAGAAAGTTGATAGAATAATAGGTTTTGCATTAGCATGAATTCTCTGAAGGATGTGGAGTATTAAACTCAAATGTTTGTCAATCCTCAACTATTTGCCAGAAAAGTACAGATTTTAGGAGGAACACATCAAAAATATGAGGCAAAAATCTGAAGATTCAATCACACACACACACACACACACACTTCCTCATTCATACCTGCATTCACTCACTTCGCTCTCTCTCTCCCGATCAAACACACACACAGTCACTTCCTCAATCATACCTGCATTCATTCACACATCGCTCTCACTGTCTGTCATACCCACATGCCACACACCCACTTATGCATTCATTCATACATCGCTCTCACTCTCCCGATCTCACACCCACATGCCACACACACGCATTCATTCATACATTCCTCTCACTCTTCTCACACATACACGCACACACAGTCACTTCCTCATTCATACTGGCATTCATTCACACTTTACTCTCACTCTCTCACACACACACACACACACACACACACACACACACACACACACACACACACAGCCACTTCCTCATTCATACCTGCATTCATTCACACATCGCTCTCACTCTCCCGATCTCACACACACACAGCCACTTTTTCATTCATTCCTGCATTCACTCCCACATCGCTCTCACTCTCCCAATCTCGGACACACACACACACACACACACACACACACACACAGAGCCACTTAGGTTCATAGGGAGGTACTAGGCTATCTGCCGGATGGCATTTATAAGCTTAGCCAGAATGTGTTGGCTTTCGCCGACCCCTTAGATTAGTTCCCTGTGCCTCTTTCCAGCAGAGCCACTGAAGTGATCCCCGGGGTAAACATTTGTTTCCCATCCACTCATCAAGGTTTCTCTTGAAGTTTGCTAGCAAGGAGCTCTGCCTAATGTAGATTGGAATCTTGTTTCAAAGCATGGGAAGTCTCTGGGACAGGAATCTATCCCTCTAGCATGTCCTATTTATTGTTGTGGTGAGGATTAGATCCCTAGAGCGTGTGGCTCGAGGGGATAAGGATTTCTTTAAGTGGAGCATGTCCATCAATTCTGGGTTGGACATGGCCTTAAATATCAGGCTGAGTTCACCTCTGAGCAGGCAGTATGCAACCGAGTGCAGCTGGAGTTTCTTCAGTCGAGCTGCATAAGGCATCTGTTTGAGGCCAGTGATCTTACTGGTGAGGTACTTCTGTGGTCTTTCCAGCTGTTGCAGGTGTCTTGTAAGGTACATTCTAAATGGGGCATTGTACTCTATGATGGGTCTGATGAGTGATGAGTAGAGGGGCACAATGACCTCTTTTGATCTGGATGCAAACCCTTTTGTGATTAGGTGGGCCACATAGAAGGATTTTCTAACCACTTTGGCAATGTGATTATCAAAGGAGAGATTACTATCTACTTGGATCCTCAGATCCGTTATGTTTTCCGTATTTAGGGGACTACCACCTATGTGGTAGTTTGTGAGTACTTTGTTATTTCCAAAGGGAATAACTATGCACTTTTTGGCATTTAGCTTGAGGCTATGATTTTGACACCAGGTATCCATCTCAGTGAGACTCTTTTGGAGGAAGTCTGTGTCAGCCAGTGAGTCAGTTATAGCCCCTAGTTTGCAGTAGTCTGTGAACTTGGCAAGCCATAGTCCTCCTGTGCTTGTCTGTACCTCTGAGAAATATATGCCGAATAGGAGGGGCCCTAGGACTAAGCCCTGGAGAACGCCACTTGTAACTTTCTTCATTCATTCCTGCATTCACTCACACATCACTCTCACTCTCCTGATCTCACACACACACACACACACACACACACACACACACACACACACACACACACACACACACACACACACACACTGTCTTGCTTTCATGCACGCATTCACTCACAAATGCAGACAGACACACTCATACAGGCATTCACTTACCCGACAAATCAGCTGCTAAGCTTTGCAGCGTCCCTGTGAGGAAGCCGCGGTGCACAATTTGTGAACCCGTGTTCTATGTAATTCAGTCCATTAAAGCAAGGACACACATCTGGGATATGCAGTCCTGTAGGTCATCACACGCACCCTACAGTCACCCCCACTATCTTCACCATGACAGTAGTGGAAATAGCCTTTGCCTCCACAATGGTTATGGTCACATGCTGGGTTGCAGTGACCGATGGACTAATCTGAAGAGAAGGGCAGTTGACCATGTCTCCAGTAAGCACCATTACCCAGCACCCCTGTTTGGATCGCCATCCCATGGGGCTAGAGACAGATTCTGACATCTCTCTACTGAGAGAAAGCACACTTCCCTGATTCATTCTGTCCCCCATTAACCTGTCCTTCCTGTGAGGTGTAGGCAGCCTGAGTATCTGCAGCTTTAGAGGCTGTGTCCATGGTCTGCTAGGGATGCAGTTGTCACCTTAATTGTATCCAACACGTTACTTGCTGACTGTGCCAGCTCATACCTGTCATCATTATCATTGGGTGAAGATCCTGCAGCATCAGGTTGGGGCAGTTCCACCGTGCTTGTGCCAGATAAAGAATCACCTGTAAATGCACCAAAATATCCAGTATAAGAATGACCTGGAACCAGCAGTATACATACCATACAGCTGAGTTTTGCAAATGTAAACAGGATACAAAGTAATGCTTCATGTGCATACCT
This sequence comes from Protopterus annectens, assembly GCF_019279795.1. Classification (NCBI taxonomy): domain Eukaryota; kingdom Metazoa; phylum Chordata; order Ceratodontiformes; family Protopteridae; genus Protopterus; species Protopterus annectens. Next base: position 693,058,276 of record NC_056725.1, read on the forward strand.
TGAGCATAAGGCTCTAAATATTGAACCCCTAATGTTACTGTACTGTAAGTCAGGCATATAAGTTTGATAGTGATTAAAGGGTGCAGAGAGCTTGCAGATATTGGTACACAGAAATAGGCGCCTGCATATCCCCAGCACATATGGATGGGTGCAGTGGTGCAGCGGTTAACATAGTCACCTCACAGCAAGAGGTTCTCCGGTTCAATTCTCAGCTGAGGTGCCTTCTGTGTGTAGTTTTCATGTTCTCCCTGCGTTTCCTCCAGGTACTCAGATTTCCTCCCACAGTCCAAAGACGTGTGTCTGGAGCGTTTCTCCCCAGGACTCCGCTGAAAATAGGATCTGTCCTAGTCGGACTTTCCCGGGCTGCAAATGTTAAATAAATATCCGAACATCTCCAGGGATTGTCTCTGGGGCCTACCTAGCTCTTGTTCAATATTCAGCACCACACTGTAGGATGCTGTAGATGTGCAATTGGTTTTGAGAAAGTCCGGGAAGCTGTCCATCTTGGTGAAAGCTGGCAAACTAGATGGCCCACACCTGTTGCTCTATGTTCCTATGCCAGGATTTATACTCTTGTGCATCCCATATGATACCAGTGGTCCTGTGGTTCACTATTTTGTAATCTTGGTTTTGGCCACCAACCACTTCTATGTTACTCACAGTATATTCCCAGCCACAGTAATAGACTTTTATATGGATGGTGTCCACCAGATGCAGCAATGTCTTTCTGCTTGGCCTGTTTTTTTGCTGTTTTATGGAAAAAGAGGAATCAACATAGGTTCATACTAGGCTATCTGCCCTAGGGCATTTATAAGCCTAGCCAAAGTGTGTTTAGCTTTCGCCACCCATTTTAAATGAATTTTGCTATGCTCTTTTTCGAGGTTAGTATACTGTGCCTCTGTCTAACAGTGACACAGAAGTGATACCCGGGGGAAACCTATGATCTCCTATCCACTCATCAAGATTCCTCTTGAAGAGAGTCAATGAGGGACTCTGCCTAACCTGGACTGGGATTTTATTCCAGAGTGAAGGGAGCCTCTGGGTTATGAATCTGTCCCTCCAGCATGTCCTATTTATTTCAGTGCTGAGGTTCAAGTCTCGAGCGTAGCTCGATGGGATTTGGATTTTCTGAGGTGCAGCATGTCCATTAATTCCAGGTTGGACATGGCTTTATACGTCAGGCACAGATCGCCTCTGAGCAGGCGGTATGCCACTGAGTAGAGCTGGAGTTTCTTTAACCGGGCAGCATATGGCATCTGTTTGAGCCCTTTGATCCTCTTGGTGAGGTACTTTTGGGGTCTTTCCAGTTGCTGCTGGTGTCTGGTAAGGTACATCCCAAAAGGGGCATTGTACTCAATTATGGGCCTGATGAGGGATGAGTAAAGAGGCACGATGACCTCCCCTGATGTAGATGTGAATCCCTTCATGATTAGGTGGGCTATATAAAAGGTTTTTCTAACCACTTTGGCCACGTGGTTTTCAAATGAGAGATTGCTATCAACTTGGGTCCCCAGGTCCCTAATTACTTCTTCCATACTTAATGGATTACCACCTATGTGGTAATTTGTGGGCACTTTGTTTTTGCCAAAGGGGATGACTATACACTTTCTGGCATTTAGCTTGAGGCCATGGCTCTGGCACCAGTTGTCTGTTTCTATGAGGCCCTTTTGTAGGATGCTTCTGTCGGCTGGAGAGTCAATTATGGCGCCTAGTTTGCAGTCATCTGCGAACTTGGTCAGCCACAGTCCTTCCGTGTTGGCCTGTAACTCCGACAAATATATACCGAACAAGAGAGGTCCCAGGACTGAGCCTTGTGGGATGCCACTTGTAACTGGTTTGGAGTCAGACATGTGGGTTCTGTACTTGAGCCAGTTTGCAACCCATCTAGAGACATAGGGGTTTACATTTAAGCTGGTGAGCTTATCTATAATGCCCGAGTAGGGTATTGTATCAAAGGCTTTTGCGAGGTCCAGGTAGGCTGTGTGGACCACCTTCCCCTCGTCAATGGCCTTGGTGACTGTTTCAAAGAAATCGACCAGGTTTAAGAGGCAGGATCTGCCCTTAACAAAGCCGAACTGGGTAGGATCCAGTGTCTGTAGGTCCCCAATATCTTTATTTATGAGGTCTATGATGATCCTTTCCATAGCTTTGCAGACCAAGCTAGTCAGGCTTATGGGGCGATAGTTTCCAGGATCCGTTGAGGCACCACCTTTGTGGAGAGGGACCACTGTTGCTGTACGCCAGTCTTTGGGTACATATCCTGTAGTAAGGCTGAGATTGAACAGTAGTTTTATGTTTGGGTTTAACTCTTCTTGGAGTTCATGTAGGACGCAGCCCGGGACACCGTCTGGTCCCATTGATGCTGTGTTTTTTGCTTTGGAGAGGGCGTCTCTTACCTGAGCATCTGAGATGTCAGGGGGGCAGCACTCTGCTGGGATAGATATTTGCCCTTTTGGTGGGGGGGGGTTTGTGCTGAACCTGTCAGCTAGGATGTTGGCAATGTCTGTGGGTTCGGTGTATTTTTTGTCATTTTGGACTAATTCTGAGCATATCTAGGAATTCCCACCCAGGTTCCTAACATAACTAACGAAAGCCTTGTTATTATCCTTAGTGTCCTGTGCAATTTTTCTCTCGAAGCTGGCCTTAGTCGATTTTATGAGTGCCCGTAGTTTTTTGCTAATACTGATCAGAGATGCCTTCCCTTTTTGGGATTTTGCTCTATCATGTAGTAGCTTCTTCCTCCTATTGTATAGTTTGTTTATGGCTGGGGACCACCAGACAGGACGCCTGCCTTTGGAGGATAGGGTCTTGGTTTTATTTGGGATTGCATGATCCATGCATTCCTGAAGGTGTTCATAGAATGCGTTTATTATTTTCAACAGGTCAGGGGGCTTTGAAGGATTCCACCTCGGTTTTGAGGAGTGTGAAATTTGCTTTAGAGAAGTTTTTCACTGTGGTTTTCTGAGCAGGGGGTGGGGTCGGGATGTGAATATCCAGTGAGATTAATTTATGGTCTGATCTTACCAGTGAGGGATACACTTCTGGTCTGGAGCATAGAGCCCCCATGTTGGTGATGATTAGGTCCAGTATGTTTTCCCCTCTTGTGGGAGTGGTAACAAGTTGTTCAATAGCATTTGAGTTTATAAATTCTAGGAACCTTTGGGCTAGGGTGTTGGAGCTAGAGTAATGCTCCCAGTCTATGTTTGGGTAGTTGAAGTCGCCCAATATAATGGTGTTTGGCGAGACCTTCATATTTTCCATTGTTCTCAGGAAGGCCGAGTGGGGTTCCTGGGTTTGGGAGGGTGGTCTGTAGCAGGCTATAAACTGAAAGGCAGTTTTACCCACTGTCAGTTGCACATGGATAGTCTCTGATGCTTCGTACTGTGCCACCAACCTGGAGGTGTGGGTATCTTTGACGAATATTGATACTCCCTCTCCTTTTGTGGTTCGGTCCAAATTTGGGGGCCAAAAAGCATGGTGTGAGGTATAACCTGGTAGTGCTGGTGTGCTCTCGGGAGCCTTGAACCAGGTTTCTGTTACTGCACAGATATCGATGTTCTCCATGCTAAGGAGAGTTTCGAGTGTGTTCATCTTGAGGTTTAGGCTTCTGGTGTTGAGTAGCATTAGTCTTAGTTTCTTATCCCTTGTGATACCTATGGAGGTGGGTTTGTCTTTTGAGCCTTGCCTAAAAAAGGCACTATGGGGGTGGCAAGAGCCTTTGCCAATATCTGAAAGCCCAGGGGTGACCGGTGCAAGCTGTCCCTAGTGAAGCATCATGGCTTGTTGAGCATGTCATCCCAGGCTGACAGGCATTGGATCCCCTTTGAATGACACAAATACTTAAGCCAATTGTTGAAATTGATCATCCTGTCTTCATATTGTGGCATCATTCTTGGTGAGGGTAAGATGCTACTCAAGGTCAGGGTCATACCGAAAATGCAATAAATATGTAACACAGGCTAGCGCACTTAAGTTTGTAGCCTCAACAGGTATATGCAACAAACAGGACAAACTTTAAAAGTGCAGGTGCAAAAACAACTTTAAACAGTTTAAAACAGTTCAAGAAGCAGAAATACTTGCAGTTTAGCTAGATCGGACAGTCGCCCAGGTAGTAGCAGGAAAAAAAAAACACTTTTATCAGGTTAGTAGTCGCTCTTTTAGCCTCTCTGCTGCTAGCACCACTCTGCAGGACTACGAGGAACTTGGCTGAGTAGTAACAAGCGCAAAAACCGTGCCAAAGCGGGTTTTATACAGGGGGATTTGAAAGAGCTAGAAATTGGCCCAAAACGGCCAATAGACTACCAGATTCTTGTGCTGGGAACACTCCTCCAGGGATAGATAGGCTGCTGTAAGCTCCCCACTGCCACTGGTGAACAAAGAAGCCTCCCTTTATACAAGAAAGGAAATGGGCAACACAGGAACTTTCCAAAGGTCCAGAATACAGCAAAGCCTGTATTTGGACTACTCTAGGTCAGGAAAGACAGGAAACAAGGATATTTTTTTTTTTTTTTTTGCAACAAACAGCAGGAAAATGCAATAAATATGTAACACAGGCTAGCACACTTGAGTGTGTAGCCTCAACAGGTAAATGCAACAAACAGGACAAACTTTAAATTACAAGCGCAAAAGCATGCTAAAGCTGGCTTTAAAGCAGGGGGTTAGAAAGAGATAGGAAATGGCCCAAAACGGCCAATAAGCTACAAGTCACTGGGCTGGAACCACTCCTCAAGGGACAGATAGGCTGCTCAGAACTCCCCACTCTCACTGGTGAACAAAGAAGCTTCCTCCTATCCAAATAAGGATATGGGCAACACAGGAACTATGACACAGCCCAGAAATCAGCAATACCTGAAGACTGGACTATTCTAGTTCAGTAAAGGCGGGAAACAATGATATATATTTTTTTCTTTTTACAAAGTAGCAGAAATTAGGTACAGAAACACAGTAAATGCTTTAATTCGGCTAGCGCACTTGAGTGTGTAGCCTACCAGTTAAAGTAAGCAAAAACAAACTTTAAAAGTGCAAAAAACTCATAAATACAGGCAGGAATGCAATAAATCAACTTTGCAGAGCTTTTTTAGTTAAAGAAACAGAGAAGTCTATATATACAGAAAAGCAGCTAAAACACACAAACACTTCAGATGCAGTGCAACCTAGAGCACTTGAGTTGTAGCAATATTAAGGCAATTACAGTTATAATAAATGCTCTGACATATACTCTATATTTCCAACATGTTTGAGAAGCACATTCAGAACACAAGAAGATTCAGGCAAAAAAAAAAAAAAAAATTTTTTTTTTTGAAAGGGAAAAAGGAGAAACAGATGGCCTTATCCAATGTTCTCTCTGTATTAAGTAGAATGAGCTAATGACACTAGACTGGGAGGAGTGTCACAGATCAGATTTACAGTAGGGGCGGGTAACTGCAAAGCCACCAAGTATAACAGCAAGACGCCAACTGGGAGGGGTGGTGGGGACAAAAACAATAGCCTATAGACAGTAAGCACTAGAGAAAGCCACAAATGAAAGTTTTTAAACAGATAAAGATTTGTAAAGATACAGAATGCTTTTAACTGCAAACAAATCAGTTACTTGTGCAGATTAGTTAATAACAATAAAATACACTCAAAGACTAAAAAGCAGGCAATAAAAGTGCTATATATTAATTGTAAGAAACAATAATCTGTATAAATAATCGAAAAAAAAAACAGGATACTTATATATCTCAGCTAACAGTTGTGGTCAACAACTCTCATCCACTCTGCTCAGTGTGTATAGACAGAAACCCTATCAAAGTTAGGGCTTAAATACCAGAAGAACAACTTTTTTATTTTTTTTTTTTTATTTTTTACAAAAACACAACCAGCCCTCACTAGCCAGCAGACAATTAACACAATCTAGCCAAGTTAAAGAAAGGCTTCAGCTAAAAACAATAGCCTACAGGCAGTAAGCACTAGAGAAAGCCACAAATGAAAGTTTTTAAACAGATAAAGATTTGTAAAGATACAGAATGCTTTTAACTGCAAACAAATCAGTTACTTGTGCAGATTAGTTAATAGCAGTAAAATACACGGAAAGACTAAAAAGCAGGCAATAAAAGTGCTATATATTAATTGTTAGAAACAATAATCTGTATAAATAATCGAAAAAAAAAAACAGGATACTTATATAGCTCAGCTAACAGTTGTGGTCAACGACTCTCATCCACTCTGCTCAGTGTATAGACAGAAACAGCTTTCTTCTTGCATGGTTCTTAAAATCCTAACACCACCAGTATCCTCCTTGTTGATGTATCATGCCATTTGTGTACTTGACAGTTATATATTTGTATCCGCATTTGTTATTTAATGTCAGGCACCTAGGTTTACTATGCACATGTCCTCTACAGAGCAAACACATACCATTGCAAATAACAATGGAGACATGACTGTGCTTGTCACTGTTAACAAATAGCTCTGCTCCTGAGATCTGTAGAATGTATACAACCGTGAAATATATTAAACTGTGCCCTGAGCATGTGTTCATGGGTGCATCTCCTGTTATGCTTAACAATCCTGCAGCTCAGCATTTGCTATATGCTTGCAATGCCCCTATCAATACACATTTCCCAGCACACTTGGATCATATTGTTAGGGTTGAATAGAATTTAAAAGCAGCCATACTAGAGATGAGTTGACTTGGAAAAAATAGCAGTTACAGTGTGCAAGCAGAGGTATTTTACCTGAAGAAATCTTCTGAAGTTCATCTATGGCAGGCTCCAAACTCTTTTTTTCAACAGGTTTCTTTTGTAGCATTGGGATACTCTCTGCTTCTCATCATGCTTATATCCTGCAGATTCACCTGGCTGAGCATAGTGAATATGTTAATTAGGGCTTATCTCATTATTGTTTCTGAATCACTCAATTTGCATGATGAGCACTTCTGTGAACCATCGTACTCAAGTCTTGTTGATGCTTTGCATATGCCTGGATCCCTGCGGGGACAGCACTACGCATGCATGGTCCAGGCCATGGGTTCAGGGGGAAATCTAATTCCACATTTAGCAGTCTGTACATCGAGTAATTATAGTGCCTGGTTTCATAGCAGCATACACAGGGCCACCATGTTCTGCACCTTAAAGTCCACTGGGAACCACAATAATACAGTACCTATATTATCCTATGCCATAGATGAGATGCCTGTTCCTGCACATCACTGGTCTGCAGATGGGACATACAAGACCTGATCTGGGTGCGAATTTTTTACCATTTGCCACTTAGATTCTTCAAGGTGAGACATCATGATAGGGCAGAGACTGCAGCTGTGAGCACCTCATCCCATCCCTTTTGTGTCCATGCCCACCCTTGCTTGGTTGTTCAGTATTCCGCTCAACATTGTCTTCCCTCTGTTTGTCTGATATCTCCTTCACCACTGTGGTCCCCCTATTCTCATTTTGTTACCACGCACCCTGTTACTTGTGTCTGTTTTCCTCTGCAACCTAACCCTCTTACCTACCTGTTATGTCCTTTATGTACTTCCAATCCCAACTTTCTTTCTCTTTATGCATGAAAAATGAGTAACTGTTACAGACACAAAAAATTATCTCACCTTCCCTAAAACTGTCTTGCTCATTCCTTAGTTGTTACTCTTCTGTTTGACCCCTCAACTTGCTTCCCCTTTTCATCTCTTTCCTATACTCCCATTTCTAACTTGTAATCTGGTGAAAATTAGATAGACACACCTAACGTATGCCCATGTAGGACTTCCAAATCACTTGTCAAGTGTGATCATACTGTTTACGATGGGTCATGATGAAGAGCAGTGATAATACCCATGTACAACCTCTGTGGACTGGCAATGCTCATTGTATAGCAATGATTAAGTACAGCCACTAAAATCTGCTATGTGTAATGGCCTTAGCTAACATCAGGCATGCAATTACACTGAGCAATGTTGCACAACAGTATGCACATACAACATAGGGTAAAGCTGACTGCTTCTGGACCTCCACCTGTAAATTACGTTCTTTGTATATTGTAAGTGTGGGGCGGGCATGTACTGTATTCTTTTTATCTCTTATTTTTTCATTCTGCAGGTGTGCATCAACTACCCACTTTGTGCTTTACTGACACCTTTAGTGTGACTGCTTCTATATCTCAGCCTGTAAATGAAGTGCTTTGCACAATTTAAGGGGCAAGGGTTATAGTTTCATGTCCCATTAGACACACCATTCTTATATTAAGGTGCTTATTTTCTGACATTTGCATTATGTACAGATACAGAAGTCCTATAACTGCTTTTAGTTGATAGATTAGTATTTCTGTGTACCCCACCTGTTTGTCCATGGGTTCATAGATAAGAGCACGTACTAGACAATCAGTCTGCAGACTATTTCAAGCCTAACCAAAAAACCCTGTTCAAAAGTTCCATCTAGCCCCAATGAGAGCAAGACAAGACAGACCGGGGGAGAATTTGAGGCTGCCCATCCAGTTGTTGCTACTTGCATATAATGGAGATTTGTTCCAGAAGTGAAGGATACATTGGGATACGAATCTGTCACATTAATGTATCTAGTGTATCTGCTGATGAAGGTTTAGTTCCTTTATTCAAGTGTTTTGAGGTACCATTCATTCTGCAAAGGAATAGGAGCTCAGATAAGCCTGTTTCTTTCATGTCTCGAAAGGCTAGACATAGACCTCCATGGAGGAGCCTGTAAAAGACTGATTACAGAGAAAGGACTGCCAGACTCTCCTGATAGTTGAGATTTTTGAGGCCACTGATCTTTTTAGTAATGAATCTGAGGTTTCTCAAGTTGTGTGACATGTTTAGAAAAACATGCCAAAAATTGCATTACGTTCAATAATGGGTCTAAAAAAATATGATTAAAGGGGAATTAAATTTTCTTTGAATCTAGTGGAGATGCCTTTGGAAATTAGATTGGCCAGATAAAAGCTTTTCTGAACTACTGGTGAGACATGGTCAAATGATAAGGAATTATCTGCAAGAGTGGCTAGATCCCTTACAATACTGTCTGATTGGAGGGGTGCATCTCCTATACGGTAAGTGACACTGTTTTGTTTACCAAAATGAGCTATGCTACATTTTCTTTTAATTTGAGACCTTTGTCCTTGCATCAGTTGTGAACATGGTCTAACCCATACTGGAGCAATTGTGTCAGCTGAGGATAGAATAACTTTATCTTCAGTTACTTGACATTGATATCTGCGTGCTTTATACACCCTTATCCATTGCCTCCCATATTCCTGATTGTGTCAACACCTCTTTTTGTAGTTTGTCTATGGTGTGTGTGTGTGTTTGTGTGGCCCTACTACCCTGTCTACTCTCCTGCCTTAATCTCTACTAATATGTAACACTGAGTCAAAAAATCCATTAGTACAAGAGCCACATAAGCATGTAGGGCAACCACATACCTTTGAGGCTTGTTCTCAATACATGAGCACTACTGCTGCTCGTACCTTCCTGTGACTGTGCTGCAGTCCTATATGATGAGCAGTGAGGCTCTTCTTTAGCTGCTCACCCCCCCCCCCCCACACACACACACACTCTTGTGTGGCCACATTCAGTGCTCGTGAACACTGGTGGCTCATTGTGCATACACAGTAACATAGCAGGGCTGGCTGTGATTGTGGCTGCAAGGTTTCTGAATCCCTTGGATAGATCTCAAGGGAATTCAAACCTTATGCTGAAAAATATTACTGTATCCTTTTGAACCTGCAAGGTCTACAAAGGTAAGTTCCCTTTCATGGAAAGTACTTTTCTGCTAGTTAAGCCTGGCAGGTAATATCAGAATTACAAGCACTCATGGTTAAAGGTCCTTATTTAAAAACTGATCCATCTGTCATGGCCTATGTCATTTCAACAATAGCCTTCAACCAGACTATTCAACTGTCAGTATTCTATGAAAACTATCAAAATAATGAGGAACATCATTTTCACCTGCTAGATGCACATGATCAACTTAGATACTACACTAGCAATAGTCAGAATGAAATATTATATTTTTGTTTCATCGTAATTTTGTCTTCCCATTAGAAAAATAAGATAGCCTGCCTGCCAAAATGGCTGATGTGCTGCACTGCCTTTTTTGTGGCAAATTAAATCATTTCCAAGGCACAAACATATACTCTGCTATGGCAGCAGCATTTTATTTAAATGATTATGCATAAGATATTTTGCAAGCTGCCACATAAGCCACAATCCACATTCTCACCAAACACTGCAACTTGAATGCAAGTGCAGAAATATTCACTATTTGGCCTAACTGTGCTACAGTGGATTGTATATTTATATATATTCTCATCCGTAATGTATGATAGTACTATTTGAGAATTGTACTACTGCAGTGCGTTTTGTCAGAAGGAAATTACAATTGTATGCAAGAAGATTCACAATACAAGAAGATATTTAAAGCGTTCCCAGTCTATCATCAAAGGTACCTTCCTTTAGTCCGCATAACTTTTTACTTCAGTTTCTTGCCATTTTTAGTATTCGTATAACATCTTAAAGTTTTGGGATAGTAGCTTGCAACAGTTAAGAGTACTTTTTGATAGCTAAAGGGGTTTAGAAAACAGAAGGCCTTTCTTAATGTTGGATGTGTATTTTTGCATTGTTTACCTGCAAAGACATTAAAAAAGGTTGGCTCATGGCAAGCTGAAGCCTTCACAGAGAATGTAAGGCTGATTATAAAACCCTGACAGTGATGAAGAGAAGGCAGGTGGGGTATAATCATAGATGTTATAATTTACTGCTACATTTACCTCTTGAACATCTGCTGATGTTTTTTACAGTGCCACAACGAATTGTACCAGTCATGCACTGCTGCTGTAAGGAGGCCTAAAGTAAGACAAAGCAACTTGAATGTACTGGATTATTGTATGACAGAAAAAATAAATATCTGTACAACACAGATGAGGGAGCATATGAGATGCCAAGTTCAGATATTTTATTTCTTCTTCAGAAAAGATTACAGTGTTTAATGACAACAAGAAATAAGTTAATATTCAAGACTTGGCAATACAGATATTGTGTAAATTGGTTAAAACCATTGGATCAATGTTTAATAGAAATTCAAGAGAGCCATTTTAGACAAGCTAGTTTCTGAAAAGTAACAATGTAAATGGCAGTAAAAGGGCTTGATGCTTACTGAAAAAAAGAACTATCAAGTCAGCAGTGTGGAGAGCAAGCAACAATTAACATCGGTTGATAGAGTAGGTTACTCTCTAGTTATTATATATATGGTTATATTATATACTGGCAAGTAAAACAACAGGTTAAACTGTTAAGGTTGTTACAGGAGGATAAGCTGCTCTGCAGCCTGACATTGCAGCTGCATTTTCACGGTGTCTGTTTAGGTGGAAGGCCCACAACCTCATTTGTTAGGGATCATGTATCCCCTCTTCCTAAGCTGGTGCAGGTTAGAGTAGGAATCTAAGTGAAAAGAAGTGTGTGGGGGGGACACAAACTAATGCAGTCGTATATGCACATGCATATTTTGCCATGCCTAATAGTATTTTAATTAGTGACTTGGCAGACGTCCCATGGCTTTAGTAAAATAAAATACATCTGGATGTTAAAACTCAGAGCACACTAAGTGCATCACAGTTTTGTGCTACATTTTTAATTATGTTTTTCTTCTCAAGCAAACTACAGATGCTTAGCTTAGGTTGAGTATCAGTGTGGCAGTCAAAGCAAAACAAATGGATAATTTGTTTTAATGCAAATGTGAAAAAATATTTTCCAGTGTATTCTGGGACTAAAGCTAGACATTCAAATATTTACTTAGATTTTCTTCTGACAGCCCTGCACCTCAGCCTTATGTTAGTATAAAATGGTTTGTTCTGAGTCACCATTTTGATTTTGTTGTCTTTTGTCATGAACTTAGATTGTATTTTGTACTTGTGCTCTTTTAGGACAATTTTGGCTATGATCTACCTGCTGTGGAAGCTGCCATGAAGAAACATGAAGCCATTGAAGCTGATGTTTCATCTTACCAGGAACGGATCCAGGTCATTTTGGATCTAGCTGTTGAGATGGAGACAGAGAACTATTATGACATAAAACGAATCAATGCTAAAAAGAACAACATCTTAAGGCAGTGGAACATGCTGAAGGAATTACTAAGTGCCCGTCGGGGAAGACTTGAACTGAATCTGTCCCTCCAAAAGATCTTCCAGGAAATGGTCTACATGATTGACTGGATGGAAGACATGCAGGTACATCTAAAGTTATCTAAGACTATCACTCTGTCAAGGTAAATTCAGGGCTGCTGTTTATATTGTTTAGTTTGCTAGTTCGACAAACACTCCATGAACTTATTTTGAAAAGCACTAGTAAGTCATGACTATCTTAGGAGCATCTTTCAGAAATACATTTTAACCAGTTAGTTCTGTCCAGTACATCCCTCGCATGTTATTTTATGCAGTTATGTTATTTTCTGTTCAATTATGATGTGTAATAAGCAAATCACCTATTTACACTTTTGACAGATCTGTCCCCAAATGCACCGTATAAAAAAACTAGGCAGCTTCTTGAATTGTTTGCTTCATTTTAGTTCAATTATTGCTTAATCTTAGATACCATATTTAAAAAAGGTTTAATATAAGCAAACACTTGGGTATATACTGTGAGTTAATCTAAATTGTAATTTACAGCTGTCTTACTGTTCAGCAAGTGGTAACTCATTGAAGTCTGTCTCCCTTATCCCAATTCCTTAGATATTTAAGTCCTGGAATAATTTTGATTTTATTTATTTATTT